>NW_016803630.1:49825-87026 GCF_001698545.2 Rhinopithecus bieti | reverse complement strand
ACTGTGCCCTGTCCCCAGAGGTGGAGTCTACAGAGACAGGCAGGTTTCCTTGAGCTGCTGTGAGCTCCACCCAGTTCGAGCTTCCCAGTGGCTTTGTTTACCTACTTAAGCCTCAGCAATGGCAGGCACCCCTCCCCCAACCTCGCTGCTGCCTTGCGGTTAGATCGCCGCAGACTGCTGTGTTAGCAGTGAGGGCGGCTCTGTGGGCGTGGGACCCTCCCGGCCAGGTGTGGGATATATTCCTCTGGTGTGCCCGTTTGCTTAAAGCGCAGTATTGGGGTGGGAGTTACCCGATTTTCCAGGTGTTGTGTGTCTCAGTTCCCCTGGCTAGGAAAAGGGATTCCCTTCCCCTTGCGCTTCCCAGGTGAGGCGATGCCTCGCCCTGCTTTAGCTCTCGCTGGTCAGGCTGCAGCAGCTGACCAGCACCGATTGTCCGGCACTCCCTAGTGAGATGACCCCAGTACCTCAGGTGAAAATGCAAAAATCACCGGTCTTCTGTGTCACTCGCGCTGGGAGTTGGAGACTGGAGCTGTTCCTATTCGGCCATCTTGCTCCGCCCCCCATTTGTGTAGTTTTTTTTCTATTAAACTAAAAATAAATGTTTACTTCTCAGATTTTGGAGAACAGTGTTAATTAGGATGCTTTGTAAAATGTGATCATAAATTTACCCGCTTAATTTTTAATGTTTGTATTACTTGCCATGTACCTGGAATGTCCTTGAAGGGTTAGTCATTGTTTGCATCAACATAATACCTCATAGGTCACAAGAAAGTTTCATGCAAAACACTCTCAACTGCAGGAAGGTTTCTTAGTAAACTGGGTTTTCAGCTGCTATTGCTTCATTTCATTGCTCAAATTTAAAGCCATGTTGCCATTCTGTTTTCTGTTCAGGAACTTTTCTTCTGCTTTCCATCTGGCAGGAATTTTTGTGCCATTTTGCTATACAGGCATACCTCAGAGATAATGCATTTTCATTTCCAAACTACCTGAATAAAGCAAATATAGACATAAAGTGAATTATGTGAATTTTTTGGTTTTCCAGTGTATATAAAAGTTATGTTTACACTATATCATAGTCTGTTAAGTGTGGAATAGCCTATGTCTGGGAAAACAGTATATGTACCTTAATTAAAACTATCTTATTTCTAAAATATGCTAACTATCATTTAAGTCTTCAGAGAGTCATCATCTTTTTGCTGGTGGAAGGTCTTGCCTTGAGGTTGATGGCTGCTGACTGATCAGGGTGGTGGTTGCTGAAGTTTACTGTGGCTGTGGCAATTTCTGAAAATGAAGTTTGCCTCATCAATTGAGTCTTCCTTTCAAGAAAGATTTCTCTATAGCATATGATGCCATTAGATAGCATTTGATCTCTAGACCTTCTTTCAAAATTGGAGTCAACCCTCGCGAACCCTGATGCAGCTTTGTCAACCAAGATTATGTAATATTCTAAATCTTTTATTGTCATTTCACCAATAATGACAGCATCTGCACCAGGAGTAGATTCTACTTCAAGAAACGACTTTCTTTGCTCATCCATAAGAAGCAACTCTTCATCTGTTGACAAGTTTTATCATGAGATTCTTATGATAAAATGAGCAAATTTAGTCAACTTCAGTCTACACTTCTAATTCCAGTTATCTTGCTGTTTCCACTACATGTGCAGTTACTTCCTCCACTGAAGTCTTGAACCCCTCAAAAGTCATCCATGAGGGTTGGTATCAACTTCTTCAAAACTACTGTTAATGTTGCTATTTTGACCTCTTCCTATGAATCATAAATGTTCTTAATGGCATCTAGAATGGTGAATGATTTCCAGGTTTTCAACTTAGCCCATATTCATCAGAGAAGCCACTATCTGTGACAGCTATAGCCTTATAAAATATATTTCTTAATTGATAGGACTTGAAAGTTGAAATGACTCCTTGATCCATGGTCTGCAGAATGGACAATGTGTTAGCAATTATGAAAACAACATTCATCTTTACATCTCTATCAGAGCTCTCAGGTGACCAGATGCATTGTAAATAAGCAGTAATATTTTGAAAGGCATCTTTTTTTCTGAGAAGTAGGTCCCAACAGTGGACACATTTCCATTTAAATTTTCCATGTAAATGGAGTTGTAAATTGTAAAGCTTAATAGAAATAAAAGATGATATTATTACATATAACATATACACACATTTCTAAAATAAATAGTCCTTCAGAAATAAGATAATAAAACTTCATCTCAATGGATTTTAAAAGAAAATTGGACAATTTCAAAATCTAGAAATAGTTTTTTACAGAAAAATTAATCACTTCACTGGTATATTGCTCTAAATGAATTCCTTTCCATTAATATTAGATGTTTATCTTTGGTTAACTATAAGAAGCAGCATTTATCACGTAGCAGCTACAGACCCAGCTATTAAGTAGTGCACTAAAAAATATATTATTTTCCTCTGCAATTCAATTTTACTCTGAGACTGAAATTCCTCCTCATAACTATTCTAGAGAGAATTTTATCTTTTTTCACTCTAGATATGGGATCTTTGAAAATTTTCGCTCTTTTGGCTGGGTGTGGTGGCTCACACCTATAATCCCATACTTTGGGTGGTTAAAGCAGGTGGATCCCTTGTACCCAGCAGTTTGGAATAAGCCTGGGCAACCTAGCAAGACCCCATCTCTACAAAAAATAAAAAACATTAGTTTCATGTGGTGGTGTGCACCTGTAGTCCCAGCTACTTGGAAGACTGAGGGAGGATGATCACTGGAACCCAGGAGTTAGAAGCTGCAGTGAGCTATGGTCATGCCACTGCACCCCAGCAGGGATGACAGAGTGAAACACTATCATCTCTAAAAAAAAAAAAATAGATTATTCCTATTTTATTTGAGAGAGATTTTTTTCCTTCCTTTCTGCTCTGCTTACTATTTGTGTGTTTTAAAAAGGAGTATAAATCGACAATAATGTTATGCTTATAGATTTTGTTTCCTGAACAGGTGTTGCTTGTCTCTGCTCCACAATGTCTGAAGCCCCAGCTGGCAATACTGGAACACAAAAACACAAGCCTCTAATATCACCTAGAGGCTTTTTCAATCACATGTCTGAGACTTGGGCAGGAATGACTGAAAGGCCAGGCTCACTTGGGCCTTCTGATTGGGCCACCTAAACATGGCTTCTCTATGTGGCTTGGGTTTCTTAGAGCGTGATAGCTGTGTTCCAAAATGTAGCATACTGAAAGATAGCCTTGCAAGAACAAGGTAGAAGTTAACCTAGACTCAGAAGTTCCTTGAGGCTTAAAATAACACAAATGTGTGAATTCACTGTTTTGTAAGTCAAAATTCTGAATGACTTGTGGTTCCTTTGCTCTGGGTCTCACAGTCTGGGGAAAAATCTTCCAAGTTCTTTCAGGTTGCCAGCAGCACTCAGGCCCTTGCAATTGTAGGGCTGAGGTCCCCATGTCCTTGATAGATGTCAGCTGGGAAACTTTCAGCTCCTTAAGGCCACCTGAGTTGCTTGTCACATTGCCCCTTCATCTTCAAAAAGCAACAGAGCCTGGAGTCTTCTCATGTTTCAAACTTCTGTGACTTTTTCTTCAGCTGCATCTCTTCTTCTGCCATAACAGAGTGTGATACGCTGGGTGGCTTAAACAACATTTATTTTTCACAGTTCTGGAAACTGGAAGTCAAAGATCAAAGTGCCAGCATGAGCAGGTTCTTGGCGACAGCCTCTGCCTGGTTTACAGGTGGCCATCTTGCTGTGTCCTCACATGTCAGGGGGGCAACTCTCTTATTTACTTTTATGAAAGGAATTCCATCAGGAGGATTCCACCCTCATGACCTCATCTAAACCTCATTACCATCCAAAGGCCCCATCTCCAAATGCCATCACATTGTAAGTTAGAGTTTCAACATGTGAATTTTGAGGGGACACAAACATGCAGTTATTGGCAACTGTAAAGTTGGAGCAACCCCCATATTGAACTCTTGGTCTTTGTGGTAAAAGATATTATAGTAGAAAAGCCAAGCCTCTGAACCTAAGTCACCCTGCACAGTAGTAGTATCACAGCCAATGAGGTTTATCTGAGGCACAATTATTGCTAATTGAAATCTTTTCACAATATCTTGCCATGATGACTTGAAATATAGTCATATAGTCAGTATTGGCAATTATTGACAGTCTCTATGGAGACTGAACAAAAACAAGACAAAATAAACAAACAAAAAAAATCACATAGTGGGGAAAAAGGGGACTCTCAGGAGATTAGTGCCACCCTTAAAAGAAGAAGGAGTGGCAGTCCGATGATATTCTAATTCACAAACTGGCTGCTATAGAAAATGAATAATTTCTGAAAGATAATTGTAAACTACCATGAACTCAACCAAGTAGTAGCTCTGATTGCCACTGCCATGCCAGAAATGGTATCTTTATTTAAGCAGATAAATATAAATACAGCCTCAAGTACATATCATGGAGTCATTAATTGGGTGAATGCACACTTTTCTATGCCAATGAGAAAGGAAAGATGAGAGCCAGTTCGCATTCATATGGAATAGACCAAAAATAATAGCAATACATTTAGAGTTTTTCTTCAAGGATTTCCTAATTTTCCTTTTCTCTCACATGATATAGGATGAAGAGATCTGACTATCTGGACCTCTCACAGAACATCACGCTGACCCATTACACTGGTAGCATGATATTTATCAGACCCATTGAGAGAGAGGTGCCTAGCACACTGGAGTTCTTAGAAAGACACATCACTCCCGTGAGTGGGAGGTAAACATAGTGAAGCTTAGAAATCTTCCACTTCTGCACAATTATTAGGGATTCAATAGTGCAGGGTGTGTCAGAATAGCCCCTCCAAAGTAAAGATACATTATTACACTTTGCACCTCCTACCTTGAAAAAGGAAGTATAATGTCCATTAACCTCTTTGCATTTTTGGCAGCATATTTCAAACCTACAAATACTGCTGTAGCTCATACCCAAAGGTATGTGAAAAGCTGCCATCTTTCAGTGGTGTTCAGAGGAAGAAAAGTCCTTATAATGTAAGCACCCTTCCCTGCTGAGAAACACAATCCAATAGGCCCTATGTTGTTGGTGGTAATCAGCCTGTTGGATTGTGTGTGTGTGTGTGTGTGTGTGTGTGTGTGTGTATTATATCATGTGGGCTTTGTGGAAATCCTCAGTGATATATACAAACTTATAGGCAGTAGCAAATGACCTGACTGCTGGTCAGAGGCCCATTTAACAGTAAACACCTTTACTACTAGAACTTGCACTAAAAATACTATGAAGAATAAAAAAGTTTATTTTTAGATAATGGAAAGTATTTAAATGGCATGGTCTTGAACCTGAGGGAGCATTAATGTGATTACTAGTAAGACAATCACATTAAAACCTCCCTGGGCCTCAAGACCATGCCTTGTGCAACATAGTATCTCATACCTTTTGAAAAACTACTGGCTACTGGACCCTGGGAAAGAATGAGTGTCTGATATCAAATGAGCATGACCAGGCAATTGCCAGTTATCAGCTGAATCCTGTCAACCCCACCAAATCACAGGCAGATCCAGCAACGATGCATTATAAAATGGCAATGGTGCATGTGGGATCAAGCATGAGCAGCACCAGCGGGTACAAGAAAGTAACATGAGCAGTTAGCTCAGACTCCCATGGCACCCACAACTACTGCACCAGCACACCTCCCCTAGCCACACATAGAGCTATATGAGGGATCCCATACAGCCAGCAAGGAGGAGATAAAAAGACAAAATTTATTTTATGTATGCGTCAGTTCAGCATAGACAGCTGCGCTGCAGCCTTATTCACGGGTAGACTAAAAAAAACAGAGGTGAAGAAAGATCTTGCTAATGGGAAGAACTTCAGATGGTGTACCTTGTCATGCACATTGCTTGAAAAAAGATGTGGTCTAAGATTAGGATATATACAAACTCACAGGCAGTAACAAATGATCTGGCTGCTGGTCAGAGGCCTGGAACGTAAAGAATAGGGAGAAAGGGGACAAAGATGTCTGGAATACAGGTATATGGATGAACGCAAGGGAGTGGTCATAAAGTGTGAAGATGTTTATATCGAATGTTGGTTCCCACCAGAGAGCACTCATCACACAATAGTCGCTAAACAAGCAAGCACTCCAAGTGACCACTAGGTTGATATTAGCCAGCTTCTGTCATTGACTATGCCAGTGCAGTTATGATGGACACATATAAGGCAGCCATGAGGGAAAAAAAAAAAAAAAAAAAATGGAGGCTATGCATAGACCCAAAAGCATGGAGCCTGACTTTTACCAAGGCTTATCTAGGCACTCCTTCTGCTAAGTATTCAATCTGCTGCAGTAGACACCAATGCCAAGGCCAGATATGGGACCATTCCTCCAGGAGGCCAATAGACCACTTTGTAGTAAGTTGTCTACACTGGGGCCCTTCAATCATGAAAGAGCCAGCATTTCATGCTCATAGAAATAGACACATTTCACGTACAAGTTTGCATTTTCTGCATACAGAACCTCAGCCGGCACTATTATCTGAGCTTATTTGATCCACTGTCTTGTTATCTCACATAACATCGTATCAGATCGGGGGATGTACTTTTCAGCAAACGAGATGCTGGAGATAACCTAATTCATGTTATCTACTAGTCATTGCACCGACTGGATTCAGAGGTATCTGACCTGATAGAGCATTACAATGGACTCTGAGGGCACAGCTGGAGTGTCAGCCCAGAGCCACCCGTCTGCAAAAATAGGGTACCATTCTCCAGAGTGTGTATGCATTAAATTGATGGCACAATCTTGCTTAGTCCCCCTTCTCTTCTCTAATAAACACTTTAGCCCCTAAATTCAGTGTCATTGTATGTTTCTTGAGAAACCAATCTGTGACATTATAAATATTTCCTCGGTTTAGAAGTGAGTGAGGAACTGCAGATCAGGCACAATTTCTCTCATCTTTGCCTTTGAAATTCACATTCAAGACACAGAACTTGTGAAATTCCTACACATAAGGAATACATATCATCATTAAGCCAGTAGTTTAAAAAAGAGTTAAATATGCAATTTTAAGCCCCTTCTTTCTAAACTCTGGTTATCTCTTGATTCACATGCAGTAATTTAATTTTGAGTATGTAGATTAAATCATACACATACATGTATCTTTTAGCTTTTATTAGCAAGCTCACTTTTCTAAGTGAATCATGTTTACTTTTAATACTTTTTTACCTAGGCTTTATGAAGTATAATTTACTTCCAGGAAAATTCACGTTTGTAGGTATATAGTCTTATGAATTTTGACAAAAGTATACATCTGTGTAACCACTACTATAATTAAGTGGTCAGTTTACTAACTCTACCACCAGCCCTTGGAAACCACTGATTGAGGTTTTTGGTTTTGGTTTGTAAATACTTTGCAAATGCTTTTCTTTCTTTTTAAAAAATATTCTGCAACATTGTTTCTTTTTGACACTTTATCGCCCTTCACAATCATGCCTGGTATTTTAGGATGACTCCAATTTAGTGATATCAGGACAGTCCTCAGGAATTTCCTTTTTTTCTCCTTTATGTTCTGGACCATCTTATACCCACCTGGGGAGAGTTACCACTGCTGCATGACATGATGTGTTAATCCACTTTCCACACTACCTAGCTCTGGGACTTTACCTTCTCCCTTTTCTAATCAGTCAAGCTAGCTCCTTGTTTCTGAGTTCATTGCTTTAAGGTTCTCAAAGATTCTCTGCTTAAACTGAGTCATCACACACAGCCTCAAAGACTCATGAAATGAAACGAATTTATGTTTCAACTCCAGTAATTCTATCACCTACTTTGTCCCTATAAGTCTTAGATTTAAAAGACTTACTGCTTCATTAAATTGCAAGCCCATTTAATGGGAAACACCTTTACTACTAGAACTTGAAGGAAAAATATTATGAAGAATAAAAAAGTTTATTTGAGATAATGGAAATGAATCTTAATTTAAGCCCTCATTAAGGTTCAAATAGATTATCAAAATGTTCTTCTAAATGATTTCCCTACCTCTAATTTTATTCCACCTTCAGCATTTTATCCTTTGTAAGGACATCTGTATTATCCTTCTCCCTACTAACTCTTCTATTGAAAGTGAGAGATTAAAAGTGAAGACTAAAAGAAATCACGTGAGAAGCTGATGTAACATTCAAGGTGATGTGCATATTTATTTAAAACAATGCCCCTGTTCCCTATCCAGTGTAATACAATGGCTGTTCTTCTGGGAAGCACTTTCAAGAAAGAAATATAGACATATAATATTTGCTTTTCCACTATAGCAACATTTTGTCATTCATGTAACATGTTTTGACCAAGCCTGAATTTCATGTTGTAATAGGAGAAAGCAATTTGGAAATTAGATGAGTATGTTCTTGTACTTTTTTGTAGTCTGAGAAGAGATTCAAGTTTGCAATACTATTTGCCTTATTGAGTCATAACATCCTTTACTAAACATTTCCTTATGAGAATCTAAGAAGGATAAATCTATATAAAATCTGTAACTCAGGATTGGATGAATGAATCTGCTACCTGTTTCTTAGAAAAAAAATCTGGGCATTTTTATTACTATTTAGAACAACAAACGGCTCACAAACTCATTAGTTTTCGTTCGAAATTGTTGTAATTAAAATGATTATTCTTAATATTTCTTATTTCAATTTCCTTATAAATATAATTAGCCTTAATCAGGGCTTCTGATTTATTATTCATTTTACAGATGAAAACATTGCAATATTCTGGATGAATTTTCCACTTAAGTTGTCCTCATGTTTTCCATATCTGATATAATTTGAACATTATCTAATGAATATTATTTTTATATGCACAATAATAAAATACTAGTTAATAATTGACAGCTGTTTCTTACAAGTTAAAACATGAAATGGATGATTCGTTAGCCAATATACATGAAAATAGAAATACCTGATTGCAATTACATTAGAAGACATTTCTCCTGTAACTTTATATATGGTCTCTTTCATGCTTGATGCCAGCCACATCTATATGTAGTCTCAAAAATGGAATCAATGATTTAACGAATATTTATTGAGGACTTGTTATTATGTGCAGCAAAAATGGAAACAATAGGTATTTCATAAGTATTCGTGATGTATTAGGATCTATGTCCAAATTTTGATGTTCATTATGTCTTTTAATCTCCACCACAAGCACAAGAAAGATTAGTACATTGTGCAGGTGAGGAGTCTGAGGCACATAAATCTTAAGATCAGTTAGAAACATCCAGTCTACTCAAGCCTGTCTGGTTCCAGGGTTTTTGTTATTATCAACTACACTTTAAGACTATGCCTTTTTAGTTGTAGGCACAAAGATGAATGAGAAATGGTCCATGCCTGAAAGAACTTTACCAGCTAGTAGATAATTTAGTTAAAACATATATAAAAATAATGATAACTCAAGATGGAAAGAAAGCCAACATATGAATTCAGATCAAGGTAGGGTGAATGGAGCAATTTCTGGTAGTTGAAGGGATCATGAATGGCTTCTTAAAGGACAGAAAGCTAGCAGAGTACAATGATTAAAAGCTTGGGCTACTTGAATTTAAACCCCGGTTCTGTTACTTAATAGGTACATAACCTTGGGCCTCTTTTAGAGCCTCAACTTCTTTATCTGTGAAATGTGGATGATGATGATAATAATAATAGTAATTGCTTAATGGGGCCATTGTGAGAATTCAAAGATCTAATATTTTAAAAGTAGGTAGACTCATGCTTGGCACGTACTACAGACTATCCAAAGAAAAAAAAAAAAAAAAAAAAAAAAAAAAAAAAGGCTGTTACAAGACTAAAATCACTTTTACATGGAGAAAAAAGAAATCAGAAGAGGGAGGGGTTAGCATTTCTTGTGGATATATTAGATCCTCCAAGTCAGTATGGAATTGTTACTATGATAGAAATTGTAAAGATTCTAGGACTCTGAGAAGTAATAATTGCATGAAAATATATAGCACATATGTAACAAAATTAGTTGTAAAATACAACATATAGGATTAACATAACTAACTCTGAAGTTTCCCATATCTAGCAATATCTTTGATTGAGCCTATTTATTTCTTCATGTCTGACCAGTCGTTATAGTCTGCCATTTGTACATCCATAATCTTTCTTGCATCTATCTTCTCCTCCCAGCTCCAGTTGCTTCTTCCTTTTTAAGGATTGCTACTCTTTACTTCCTTTAAATTATTCCCATAACCTTCTAACATACTTTCTCCCTGCCTTCCCCTCCT
Organism: Rhinopithecus bieti; assembly: GCF_001698545.2. Lineage (NCBI taxonomy): Eukaryota > Metazoa > Chordata > Mammalia > Primates > Cercopithecidae > Rhinopithecus > Rhinopithecus bieti. Next base: position 76,763 of record NW_016803630.1, on the reverse strand, counting down.
GTTTTTACTTTAAAGGACAGATTTGAGTCTGTCACTTGACAGATAATATATTTGAAAGCCTCACAATACCAGAATATCTTTTACATAAAAAACAAAACGAAACAAAAAAACAACACACACCTGTTTCTAATTTCTCACGGAATGACACTGGCTCTCTGAAGCAGTTGATTCCACTTTGCACAATCTTGGCTTCCTGAATTTATTTGTTGTGCTTTCTCTTGGTTGTCTGGTCAACCTCTTCTCTTGACTATTTTTATAACATGATGTAATGGATCTTTCCAATAGTCTCAGAATTCTGGCAAAAAGACTGGATACATGCATTAGCACCTACTACAAAATTGCCAAAGGAACAGAGTGACCACAACCTAGATAAAAGAAGACTAGAAAGTTAATGTAGGAAGGTTCTTAACGGGAATTTGTAAAAATAAAGGACACCTTTGTTTGCCCCTTTCTAACTTTTCAATCAAACACTATAAGAAGTTTTGAAAGTACCTTTGGGAGGACTTGACATGAGTTCTCAAATATTTGGGAATACATATTACCATGGAAACATAGAAATACATGCATCCTTCTTGTCTTCAGGAGTCTGATGGAGGGAGCTGGCTAAGATACTTGGAAGGGAAGAGAGAAAGTGTTAATTTCAGAAACCACACATCTACCGTTTGGCAAAGCAGAGTTGCATAATTTCCACAAAAGGCAATCAGATGCCAGGGAATGCACCTAGGCTTGAGTTGTCTCGCAGAGACCCACTCAGGATAATCTATGATGTCCCTCCAGGAGGCAAGAGCTGAAGAAAGGTAGCAAGAAGTCAGTCTGTACATTTGCTCACATCAGGAATCCAAGAAAGTTAACTCAGGACTGGATTAAATAGCACTAAAAATAAGACCCTTGCTACTTTTCTCCAGTCCATACTCTGTTTCTGGCAGTGCAAACGGCAGAGAGAGGAGTAAGTAAAGGAAGACCAAACCATTTACTTATTCGACAGAGCAGATCTCTAGGAACAAAAGGAGGCCTAAATTGGAAAAGGAGAAGAAACTTTAACTTGTATGAGATGGATGTTTAATGGAAGACAGAGCCAGACTTCTTAGTTCATAAGATTGATATTGAGGTTGTGGGATCTTCCTGAGATGTGCTTAATTTTAAAAGCAGATCTGGGCCAGGCGCGGTGGCTCAAGCCTGTAATCCCAGCACTTTGGGAGGCCGAGGCGGGCGGATCACAAAGGTCAGGAGATCGAGGCCATCCTGGCTATAACACGGTGAAACCCCGTCTCTACTAAAAAATACAAAAAACTAGCAGGGCGAGGTGGCAGGCGCCTGTAGTCCCAGCTACTCGGGAGGCTGAGGCAGGAGAATGGCTTGAACCCGGGAGGCGGAGCTTGAAGTGAGCTGAGATCTGGCCAGTGCCCTCCCGCTTGGGTGACAGAGCGAGACTCCGTCTCAAAAAAAAAAAAAAAAAAAAAAAAAAAAAAAAGGCAGAAATAAAAAAAAACGTATTTAACAATTTCTTATTTGTCTCATCAAAGTTTCTCATTTAAGAAACGATTTGTATATAGAATCCTTCTTGGCAGAGTCTAAACTTCATTAAATCTCCATGATTTAAAAAGAGCATAAGTAAAAGGACCAATTAAAAAGAAAACTTTCCTTAGAGCCTGCACTTTTCTCTACATACTTCACTATCTTCATTATCTCTTTGCAATACACCTTTGTTTTTATTGTTGAGACAAGGTCTTCCTCTGTCACCCAGACTAGAGTGCAGTAGCACAATCATTGCTTACTGCAGCCTCAACCTCCCAGACTCAAGCATCCTCCAGCTTCCCCCTGAGTACCTGGGACCACAGGCACAAGCTACCATGCCTGAATATTTTGTTAATTTTTTGTACAAGTAGGGTCTGCCTATATAGCCCAGGCTGGTCTCAAACTCCTGAGCTCAAGCAATCCTCCTGCCTTGGGCTCCTGAAGTGTTAGAATTACAGGTGTGAGCCACCATGCCAGCTTATAGTGTAAGTTTTTGAAGTGGTAGTATTTATACAATCCATCTCCACTATCTCCATCACCTTACTGCCTATTATTTCTCAGTTTAGTGCATTCTGACTTATCCAGTGTTCCCTTTACTGAAGCAACTCTTCATTTTCTAAATCCAATGGATACTGCTCAGTTATGTTTTACTTGATATCTCACAAGTATGTGACAGTTAAAAACTCTGTCTTCCTGAAACTCTCTCTTTGCTTGGTTCCCATGGTGCTGCATTCTTCTGTTTTCCCTCCTAATTTCTTACTCAGGCATTTTCAATCTTCTTGCAACCACATCCTCTTCTACAGGAAACTAAATGTTGAAGTTTTTATGGCTTGTTTCTAGACTATCTTTTCATCTGATTTTATGTGCTTTTCTTCAGTAATCTTACTTATGTCTGCAACTTTAGTTATCTTCTATATGCTTAAGATTATGATTGCCCAATGTATTTTATGACCACCTATTTAACAACCTACTTGATATGTCCATTAAATATCTTAAATGCATTTGCAACTCAATATGTCTTGAACCGATCCTAAGCTTCTGAGCCTCTAATCTAGATTTCTTCCAATATTCCATAGTTCTTCAAATAACAATGCTATTTATTCATCTAGTCCTAAAAGCCACAATATTTAAGACTTCCCTGCCATTTGCCTCTCCTTCAACCTCCATATTTATTAAATCATCATATCCAGTGGATGTTTGTTCTTATTGCTGTTATCTACACAATTTCTTTATCTCCAGTAGAACTGGCCCTGCTTTATGTTTCTTCTGCACTATTGCAACTTGAGCCTCCTGACTGATCTCTCTACTTTTACACTTGCCCTCTGTAATCTATTGTTTATATGGCAGTCAAAAAATTTAAAAACACACTTACCCAAACTGTAATCAGATTAGGCACTACCTTGCATAAATCTCTTCATGGCTTCCATTTCACTTAGAATAAAGAACCTATTAATGCCTTTTGCACAGTTTGCTAATTCCCTACCTAATACCTATTCTCTGTTTTTCTTGTTAATAGAATCCCTATCTTATGTGGTGCAATATCAATACACTTGTCTAACAACTATAATATCTAACTTTTTTTTGCAACTAAGTGATGCCATGTGACTAAATTTCTGCCAGTGAAATGTAAATGGAAGGTTTTTAGACTGAGTCTTAGGTGAAGGGTACTTAATAGGTATAGGCCTTTTTTGTTCTTTCCTCACTCTTCCTTTATCTTGCCTGGAATGTGGACATGATGACTGGGGCTTCAGAAATCTTCCGGAGCCATGAGATAACCATGAGGATAAGCTATACCTAGCGCTGGGCCTCAGAAAAATTATACACCAAAGTATGCCCTTGGCAGGCTGAGTACTTTGAACTGAAGTCAACTGGGAGGACCTCAGAAACAAGGTCTCTCTGATATTCTCCCACCCTCCTTTTTCTCATACCTCTTTCTCCTCCAAGGTGAGTCCTAGAAACCAGAATTCCTGTCCCCCAAAACAAGCTATAAAGCCTAGAAAGTTTATTCTGTGACCTACATTCTTTGGAAGTAAATATTAAGACCCCCTTCCAGAGTGTCCTACTATGTATGGGGGAAGGAATGCTACACATAGAGGCCTAGAGTAGTCTGAACAAACAGACTTTGCTGAGTTCCCGCCTCAGTTTATTACCATTAGATGACACCCTTTTTGTCTAATCTTGTATCTCCACAACTATCCATGTGTCTTATCAGACTTAATGTGAAAACACACAGTTTTCCCTGGGTCTTTAGGTCATTTCTTCTGAAGGCTTCCATGCCAAGTAAAACTTTGGTTAAATACATTTTTAATGCTTTCTCGCTGTCTTTTTTTTATAGGCACATCAGCCATTATCCTTGTGATGGGTGAGGAAAGTGTAATACAGTGTACTACCTTTTCACCCCCACACTGGGAATGTTGAGAAACAAAGATAGACTATGATCAGGCCAGGACTTCCTACCTCTGTAACATTTTTTTTTTCCCCGTGAGAAAATTAAACCTCTGTCTTTTAAAGCTCTTCTTACTTCTGACATATGATATTAATAGACAAGTGCAATTCCTAATTGATATTATGATCTTCCCTTATCTATTTATAGAGTTAGAATAATAATATATCACCAAGCTGGGAAGCTTCTGAGAGTGGAAATGGCAGTATTAATTATTATTGATTATTACTTATCTTAAACCTGGACTGCACTAAGGAATTGGGATATGTTGGTCACCTTCCCTATAAAGCCCTATATAATCTACCTGCTTTACCTCTTGCCTCCTTCCTCATGCTCAGTACACATAATTGATTACCTTTCATTTCCTAGACCATATCAAGTTCTCTCCCTTCTGGAGCCCGTGCTTCCCCTTCCTCTAGTTTTCTTCCCTCATCCCCTACACAAGTCATCATTCAGATCTCAGCTTAAATATCATTTCCTTAGGAATCCAGACTAACTTAGTTATCTCTGTTACATGCTAAGCATCTTTGCTTTTTAGTGTTTGACTCTTGCTCTATTTAATTGTAATTTTGTGTTGATTTGATTAAAATCTGCCTTCTACCTAGATGGTACCTTCATGAAGGCGGTGATGGTGTCTGCCTTTTAAAAAATTAATCAGTAACTAACACAGGGCCTGACGCAGTAATACTTACATCTTGCATGCATGAATAAATGATATTTAAAGAATTGGATGTGGCATCATTCTATTTGCATAATAACTTTGCACAGTTTCTTAAATTTTTTCCAATGTTTTTGAAAATAGCCTGTGTTTCATTATGTAAGTTTATGTTTCCCTTTCTTTTCCCTTTTTTTTTTTTTTTTTTTTTTTTGAGATTGAGTCTCTGTCTGTTGCCCAGGCTGGAGTACAATGCAGAGGTGCAAGCTCTGCTCTATGCAACCTCTGCATCCTGGGTTCAAGCGATTCTCCTGCCTCAGCCTCCTGAGTGGCTGGAATTACAGGCGCGGGCCACCACACCAGTCTACTTTTTGTATTTTTAATAGAGACGACGTTTCACCATGTTGGTCAGGATTGTCTCGAACTCCTGACCTTGTGATCTGCCCACCTCGGCCTCCCAAAGTGCTGGGATTACAGACGTGAGCCACTGCACCCAGTCTCATATTTCCCTTTCTTCTCCATTCTCCATTCTCTGTTCTACTTTGTAGTAACAGGTGCAGGTAAAAAGATTCAAGAAACACCTCAGCATTGGACACTGATTAACAAGGTAGATAATAAATACTTAGTGAAATTGATCTAACTTTGAAATATAAATAGAACCTGATAAAGATTAAAACAGAAAATTTGTAAATAACTCTATAGCATGTATACAATAACATTGATGTTAAATTTACTAAGCAGACTGGTTAAATGTATAAAACTAGTAACAGTTTTGTGGTCCGTTGTTTTAAACTGGGGTCCTGCACTAGGCTTCAACACACCAAACCAAAATGGAGTCACTCATGCCAAATAGCATATAATCACACTGAAGCTGTAAGGAAGCAGAACAAATAGCTAGGTTTTTCCTAAAAAGAGGAGATTCACAGCAACGGATCAGAAAGGGCTCAGTCAACCTGAGCTGGCCAAATAAGGAAGTCCCCTCCATTTCAACCTTTACAAGAAAAATAAACTGAAGTAGCCTAATGTTAACCAATCTGCTTTTTGTGTTATTCTATTTCCTTGTTCCTGCTCAAAACCAACTGTTTTGCGACGCCCAATGGAGTTCCTTCTATTTTTAGACAGAATGATTTCAGATTTCATGAATTGCTAATAAAAGACAAGTAGATCTTCAAAATGTGGGCTTTTTAAAACAATTTTATTTCAGGAAGCTATATATAATTACGACTTGTTTCTTCCATGAGGAATTTATAATAGTTTAGTAAAGTATAAGTTATATATGTGTTTATTTTTTTTTTAATTTTGTTTGTTTTCTGGTCTTTGCTTGTACTCTTAAGTGCCTCAAATTTTCTATCTGAGCAAGTCATTATCCTTGGTGATACTTTTGTCTTTTGGTGTGTATTTTCAAGGGACTAAGAGATTCTTATCAAATGGCTCAAAGTTATCTTATTTCTACTACTCAAGGGTTTTCAGCCATTGCTATACATTCTTATATTTTAACTTGAATTCTATATTTCACCTTTATTTCTACTCATGCCTCTGTTTATCTCCTTGTTCAATCACTAATATTAAATACCTTTCTACTTGTACTGACAGCTTTCACATTCTCTTAGCTGGTTCATCTTCACTCATTTCTTGCAAAGCGAGAAGATCTGCCTATCTAACACAAAGATCACAGTAATTCTCTTAATGGTGTGTTGTGTTCATTTCACTAAGAAAGGAGTTTCTAACATTTTTTTGCATGGATCATTTAGCCACCTGTGGAAGCTTCCGTCTCAGATTTAAATGAATACTGTGAAATGCATAGGATTATCAAGGAAACAAATAATATATATATAACATAATATTATGTATATAATATAATATTTTATTTATATGTATATAATTTTTTTAACAGATTCTTGCTCTGTCTCCCAGGCTGGAGTGCAGTGGCATGATCTTGGCTCATTGCAACCTCTGCCTTCCTGGTTCAAGCGATTCTCCTGCCTCAGCCTCCCGAGTAGCTGGGATTACAGGCATGTGCCACCACACCTGACTAACTTTTGTATTTTTAGTAGAGATGAGGCTTCACTATGTTGGCCAAGCTTGTCTTGAACTCCTGACCTCAAGTGATCCACCCACCTCGGCCTCCGAAAGTGCTGGGATTACAGGTGTAAGCCACTGTGCCCAGCCATGAACATATCTTTAATTACATGTTACATAGAATGGTCTAGCATTGTATCTAATAATTACCATATTCCAAAGCAGTTATGGGCTTAAAATATTTCATATATCTACAATAACTAAAACCTGATATGAGTAAATTTGTGATTTTATTAGTGACAAAGTTATAGGTACTATTGTGGTTTGTTGGCTTAAAAACAATGCTACACTTAGTCAGAGATTAGTAAAAGGTAAGATAATGTCTTTTTGTTACTGACCTATGAATTCTATCCATGGATCCCAGGTTAATAGTTCCTACTTTTAAACATGATCAATCTATGGAAAACAGCCATGCAAAGAATGCATTCATTCCATACAAATTTAGTGTACTTATATTGTTCTAAGGATTGAAGCCTACAATTTGTCCTTAAGGAATTTGTATTCTAGTGGAGATAAACATGTGTGAAGGTTAATACTGAGTGTCAACTTAATTGGATTGAAGGATACAAAGTGTTGATCCTGGGTGTGTCTGTGAGGGTGTTGCCAAAGGAGATTAACATTTGAATCAGTGGACTGGGAAAGGCAGATCCTACCTAATTTGGGTGGGCACAATCTAAAGAGTTAACAGTGTAGCTAGAATATAAGCAAGCAGAAAAACATGAAAAGAGAGACTGGCCTAGCCTCCCAGCCTACGTCTTTCTCTCATGCTGGATGCTTCCTGCCCTCAAACTTCAGCTTCGGACTCCAAGTTCTTCAGATTTGGAATTTTAACTGGCTGTCCTTTCTCCCCAGTCTACAGACAGCCTATTGTGGGAACTTGTGATCATGTAAAGTTAATACTTAATGAACTCCAGTACTCATATATATATATGTAGACTCCCCTATATGGCAGCCCTCCCCCTACCAGTCAGGGAGGCAATGTGGGGGTTATGCCAGCTGCTAGGTATGTCTATGCCGATTATGCATTCTGGCACTGGGGAAATGACCACAGGATGAGTCCAGGCCCATTTATCAAGTGACCTGAAAGTCTGCCAGTTTTGAGTAGGATCCAGAACAGGAGAAGGCTCTGCAACAGTTCCAGACTGCTGTTCAAGCTACTCTGCCACTTGGGCCATATGACCCAGTAGATCCAATGGTGCTTGAGGAGTCAGTGACAGATAGGGATGCTGTTTGGAGCCTTTGGCAGGCTCCTATGGGTGAATCACAGAGGAGGCCTCTAGGATTTTGAGCAAGGCTCTGCCATCTTCTGCAGATAACTACCCTCCTTTTGAGAGACAGCTCTGGCCTGTTACTGGGCTTTGGTTGGAAACTGAATGTTTGACTATGGGTTATCAAGTCACCATGTGACCTGAACTGCGTATCATGAACTGGGTGCTTTCTGACTCATCTAGCCATAAAGTGGGTCATGCACAGAAGCATTCCATCATCAAATGGAAGTGGTGTATACATGATCTGGCTCAAGCAGGTCCTGAAGGCACATATAAGTTACATGAGGAAGTGACTCAAATGCCCATGCTCCCTACTTCTGCTACCCTTCCTACATTTCCCCAGCCTGCACTGATGGCCGCATGGGGAGTCCCCTATGACCAGTTGACAGAGGAACAGAAGACAAGGGTCTGGTTTATAGATGGCTCTGCACGACATGTAGGCACCACCTGAAAGTGGACAGCTGCAGCACTACAGCCCCTTACTAGGATATCCCTGGAGGACAGTGGTGAAGGGAATCCTTCCCAGTGGGCAGAATTTCGAGCAGTGCATCTGGTTGTGCACTTTGCACGGAAGGAGAAATGGCCAGATATGTGATTATATGCTGATTAATGGGCTGTAGCCAATGGTTTGGCTGAGTGGTCAGGGACTTGGAAGAAGTATGATTAGAAAATTGGTGATAAAGAAACTTGGGGAAGAGGTATGTGGAAGAATTTCTCTAAGTGGTCAAACACTGTGAAGAAATTTGTATCCCATGTGGGTGCTCACCAATGGGTGACCTCAGCAGAGGAGGATTTTAATAATCAAGTGGACAGGATGACCCTTTCTGTGGACACCACTCAGCCTCTTTCCCCAGTCACCCCTGACATTGCCCAGTGGGCCCATGAACAAAGTGGCCATGGTAGCAGGGGTGGAAGTTATGCATGGGCTCAGCAACATGGACTTCCACTCACCAAGACCGACCTGGCTACAGCTGCTGCTGAGTGCCTACTTTCCCAATAGCAGAGACCAATACTGAACCCTTGATATGGCACCACTGCTCGGGGTGATCAGCCAGCTACTTGGTGGCAGGTTGATTATATTGGACCTCTTCCATCATGGTGAGGGCAGAGGTTTGTCTTCGCTGGAATAAACACTTATTCCAGATATAGGTTTGGCTATCCTGCATGCAATGCTTCTGCCAACACTACCATCTGTGGGCTCATGGAATGTCTTATCCACCATCATGGTATTCCACACAGCCTTGCCTCTGACCAAGACACTCACTTTATGGCTAAAGAAGTGCAGCAGTGGGCTAATGCTCATGAGATTCACTGGTCTTACCATGTTCCCATCATCCTGAAGCAGCTGAATTGATAGAATGATGGCATGGCCTTTTGAAGTCACAATCACAATGCCAACTAGGTGGCAATGCTTTGCAGAGCTGGGGCAAAGTTCTCCAGATGGCTGTGTATGCTCTGAATCAGCATCCAATATATAGTACTATTTCTTCCATAGTCAGGATTCACGGGTCCAGGAATCAAGGGGTGGAAGTGGAAGTGGCACCACTCACCATCACCCCTAATGATCCACTAGCAAAATGTTTACTTCCTGTTCCCGTGACATTATGTTCTGCTGGCCTAGAGGTCTTAGTTCCAGAGGGAGGAATGCTGCCACCAGGAGACAACAATAGTTCCATTAAACTTGGAGTTAAGACTGCCACCTGGATACTTTGGACTTCTACCTTTAAGTCAACAGGCTGAGAAGGGAATTACAGTGTTGGCTGGTGTGATTGACCTGGACTATCAAGATGAAATCAGTCTACTGTTCCACAATGGAGGTAAGGAAAGTACAACAGCCCAATCCAGGCAGTACTACAAATGACTCAGACCCTTCAGGAATGATGGTTTGGGTCACTTCACCAGGAAAAAAACACAACTTGCTGAGGTGTTTGCTGAAGGCAGAGGTAATACAGTATGAGTAGTAGAAGAAGGTAGTCATCAATACCAGCTATGACCATGTGACCAGCTGCAGAAACGAGGACTATAATTGCTATGAGTATTTCCTCCTTCTTTTGTTAAAAACATATTTGTGTAGATATACACTTGTACTAAGAAAATACCTTCATTTTATTTCCTTTCTCCTTTATCATGTGACATAAGATTTATTGACTTCACATCAGTATTTAAGTATTGTTAGCTTTATGTAATAGAATTTGGGTTGGGGATTGGTGCATTTCTGGTTGTATGAAGGATAACTGTATTTTGTTAGGCATAAGTATTACCTTATTATTTTCTTTATTTGAAGATTGTATATGATCTCCCGAGATGTGTATGGGTTCAAGCTGACAAGGCATGGACTTGTGATTTTTAATACTGAGTGTCAACTTGATTGGATTGAAGGATACAAAGTATTGATCCTGGGTGTGTCTGTGAGGGTGTTGCCATAGGAGATTAACATTTGAGTCAGTGGGCTGGGAAAGGCAGATCCACTCTTAGTTTGGTTGGACATAATCTAATCAGCTTCCAGCTCGGCTAGAATATAAGCAGGTGGAAGAATGTGAAAAGAGAGACTGACCTAGCCCCCCAGCCTGCATCTTTTTCCCATGCTGGATACTTCCTGCCCTCGAACATGGAACTTCAAGTTTTTCCGTTTTGGAACTTGGACTGTCCCTCCTTGCTCCTCAGCCTTCAGACAGCCTGTTGTGGGACCTTGTGATCATGTGAGTTAATACTTAATAAGCTCTCATATATATATATAAATGTATTTCATTAGTTCTGCCTCTCTAGAGAACCCTGACTAATACAACATGTAAACAAAGTATAAACTAGATATTCAAACTAGGTTCTTATATGCTATAATTATAAAACAATTCTGTAGATGAGAAGTGGAAAAATTATGGAGTAGTAGAGAATGTTAAATAACCATCTGTATTATACATCAAGGATTGCTTTTAAAACAGGACTTTTGGCAGCATTGTATAAAGAACAAAATTATTTGAAAACCTATCATGATAATCATAATGGTAATGATGATGATGATAATGTATGCATATATAGGAGGGGGAGGTTGAAGATGTGGCTAAAAAAATAAGGAAGTAAGGATATTTTCAAGATTTCTACTTGGATTACTTCATGGATAATGATGCTGTTTGTCAAAAACAGGCTTGTAAGAAATTTTGGTTTAACAAAAATGTTGCACTTTTCATTTCTTTTGTTTTTTGTAAGTGTAAAGTTGAGACATTGGATGGAAATGTCCAGCAGGCAATTGAAACAACAGAAAAAAAGTAAAAACTGCTTATGGGAACCTATGATATGTAGGTGGTTTTAATCACTAGAAAGGATGAAGTTACCAAGGGAAACAGAGAAAATAGAAGAGTCGAGGATGGAACCATGGAATAGATTAACATTTAAGGGTAGCAGAGGAGCAGAGACCCCTTAAATAAGTAACTCTCAAGAAAGTAGGAGGAAATAGAGATTGATATCTTGGAAGATAAGAAAAATGTTAACTTAGTCTTTTACTGTTCATTCCACTATGTCATCTCTTTCATTCTCACACAGTGTTCACATTTTTCATTGTAAAATAAGATTTAATATTGTGTACATTTACAGTTAATTTCTCATTTTTGAAGAAACTGACAAAGATTCCACACACTATATTAGTTCCATATTTCTACCTCTTGAAGATATGACATACAGATATTCATTGTTCTTTTATTGCATCATTTTTTTTTGCTAATGTGTTTTACCTTCTCTGGTCAGTTTGGATGGCTAGCTTTTCCACAGCTGTGATAGAAGGATTTCCCTTCCAGATGCTATTTAATCACAAAATTGTGATTCTTTCTTACTCCTCAATTGCATTCATCTTTAAAAATAATATTAGTGCCATAAACATTTTTTCTAGTTATTGTTTATATTTTTTCCTCTCTTTCTGCTTCTCAGTAATTATTTTTCATGATGGAAGACTAATTTTCTTGGGTACATTCAGAAATAGGCATTGTAGGGTCTTCTCACATGCTTCTTATTACAGGGAGATTAATATTGGCATAAATCAGATTGAGATTTGAAAAACAAAACAACGAATCCATTTTCCAGCCTTGTTGAGACTTTTAAAATTTTCTTATGTTACATTAAGAATATTTTAAATGTTATGTTTAGGCCGGGCGCGGTGGCTCAAGCCTGTAATCCCAGCACTTTGGGAGGCCAAGACAGGCGGATCACAAGGTCAGCAGATCGAGACCATCCTGGCTAACACGGTGAAACCCCGTCTCTACTAAAAAATACAAAAAACTAGCCGGGCGAGGTGGCGGGCGCCTGTAGTCCCAGCTACTCGGGAGGCTGAGGCAGGAGAATGGCGTTAACCCGGGAGGCGGAGCTTGCAGTGAGCTGAGATCCGGCCACTGCACTCCACCCTGGGCGACAGAGAGAGACTCAAAATAATAATAATAATAATAAATGTTATGTTTAGATAAAATATTAATTTATCTTTCCAAATCTATCAATCTCATGTTTGAAATATTTTGCATATATCTTGATTTCTTGTTTTCTTAATTGTTATGCCAACCTTCAACTGCTTGTTTAACCATATGACTTCCAGAGTTTAGCCATTTACATTAAAATTTACTTCTTTAAATGTGATATGGTTGCATATACAGAAAAGTACATATAATATAAATGTATACAACATCACATTATTAAAAAGTGAACAGCAATTAAACTACCCAGGTCAAGAGAACATTGTGACTCCACAAGAGTTTCCTATTTGCTACTTTCCATTCTTCACCCACCTTTTTCAACTTTTATGTAATTTCCCCCTTGTTTCGCTTTATATTTCTACACCCCAAAAATGTATACCTAAGCAATATAATTTAACTATTGCTAATTTAAAAATTGTATAACAATTAAATCATGCAGTGTGTATTTCTTCTCTGTTCTATTTCTCTTGCTCAATATTGCTTTAACCATTTCTCCAATAGTGGTGCAAGTCCATTTAGTTTTCTCACATTATTTTATACCACTCTAGAATGAATCAGAATGTGTTAATTTATCTTATTCTTGATGGACTTTCAATTTACTCCCACAATGTTGCTATTAGCTTTTGTGGGCTTATTTCCTAGTGCACATATACACTATATGCCCACAATTTCCATGGCTAAATACGTAGGAATACATTTCTGTATGAAGTTTTGCACGTTGATGGCTTTATTAGATAATTTCTGGGGTTTTTTCCAATGTAGTTGTACAAGCTTGCATTCCGAGGAGCATTGGAGTAATTCCTGTTGCTCCATATTTTTTCTAATATCTGATACTATCAGACATTTAAAAAATCTATTTTGTTACCTTCATAGTACTATTTCATTATAGATTTAATTTAAATTTTTCTGATACAAATAAGGTTGTTCCTTTTCATGTGGACATTGGCCAATTACGTATTCCCTTTTGTGAAGTTATAGCTCCTCATTTTTTCTATTTTTCCATTGTGTTGATTTTTCCTATTGATTTCTGGCACTCTTTATATGTCCTGGATATCTTTATATGTCCTGGATATAAGCCCTTTGTCAATTTCATACACTGTAATAATAGTGTCCTATTATGTTATTTGCATTTTTATACCCCAAATGGTGCTTTTGATAAAAGGATGATCTTAATTTTAATGTAACTCAATTAATACATATTTCTTTTATAAATATTTATTTTTATGTCTTGTTTACTAAATATTTCCTTGCCCTAAGATCATGAAAGTATTTTTTATTATCTTCTAAAAGCTCTACTGTCTACTATTTTCCCTTTCACATTTAGTTCTATAAATATTAGTAGTGTGAAGTAGCATCCAATTTTAGTTTTCCACATGAATGGGTACTCAGTTGCCCCAGGACCATTTATTGTTGCACTGCTATGCAAAGCCATCTCTGCCTTACGCCAAGTGTCTCTACATCACTGAGTGTGTTACTGGGTTTTCTATCTGTATTTATTTCTGTATTCCTAGGCCAATACCATAATATATACTCTTAAATGACATAAAACAGTATTATTATATTTATTTTTAGTTTATAGATGTTCATCTGGATTTTTTACAGATTTGCTAATTTCTATTCTTTTTTGTTGTGTTCCCCCCCCCCCGCCCCGTATTATTAACTTATCATCTAGTAGAAATTCCTTTACCACCAGTCTGCTTGTGGTGAATTCTTTCATATTTGGTTTGCTTGAAAATGCCTTTGTTGCAGTTACATTTTTGAAGGAGATTCTTTTAGATAGCAAATGGTTGGTTCTAGCACATTGATAAATCATTCCACAGTTGTTTGACTTCCTTTTTGCTATTGAGACAGCTGTCAGTCTGTTGATTTGTGTTATAAAATTCTTGGCTCTTTCTTGCTCTTAAAAAACATACTTGGTGTATTTTGTCCAGTTTTAAAAATTGTTTCATGTGGAGGTTGTGGTCCAAAATATACAGTATGCCATCAAATGGAACGGGAATCTATCTATTCTTTTCCAACAAAACACACACACTTGCAAAAATACACACAGCCATCATTTTTATATCCTTGAATATAAAGAGGTAAAATTTGAAAACTATATCTCCAAGAATGAGTGTTTTTTAATTAAATCATTGAAACAAGCAACAAATTCTTCATGAAATACGCCTGTGCTTCTTTGAGTCGATAGATAGTACATACAGTAATTTTATCATTAGTGTCTATGAGTTAGGAAGGACTGATACGGCTATCACTATTTTATAGGTAAGAAGAGGAAAACAACTAAAGTTTCCTTTTTTTTTTTTTTTGAGACAGGATCTGACTCTGTTACCCAGGCTGGAGTGCAGTGGTGCCATTTCAGCTCACTGCAACCTCTGCCTCCTGGGTTCTAGTGATTTTCCTCCTTCAGCTTCCATAGTAGCTGGGACTACAGGTGCATGCCACCAGGCCTGACTAGTTTTTGTATTTCTGGTAGAGACAGGGTTTCGCCATGTTGCCCAGGCTGGTCTTGAATTCCTGAGCTCAAGCGATCTGGCTGCCTCAGCCTCCCAAAGAGCTAGGATTAAAGGCATGAGTCACCATGCCCAGCTACAGTTACTTTTTCAGAGTATTCTCTTAAAAGATAATTCTGGATCTAGAGTTCAAACCTTCTAAACTTCCAGTATGTAAATTTTATTACACTTTGAAGAGAATCAACTATAGAAAGCAAACATTTTGTTAGTTGTTTACTCAGTATGTAATTTTGAGATTTTCCCCTAATGACAATTAAGAAGATAAGAACCACTATTTTCTAGTACATGAACAAATCAGGGCATCCCCAAATGCATTGTCTATCTGTCTGTAGTCATCAGTATTTTATTGTTTGAAAAGGAGTCAAAAGGAATACTCCTTACAAATTTAAATGTTATAAAACAACTTTAGTTGCTTTTATCAAAATTTAATTAAGTTAATCGTTATTTAATATGTATAGCTATAATTTTATTAAACCATATCTCATCAGAATTGGATTTTAAGAAACATAAATATGAGAAATAACATTAAATGACATAAAATATAGTATGAAAAGGTTCTATAAATAGCCTTCTCTGAAAGTTTACATCATCTTCTCATGAAACTGACACAAACTGACAACTTTATGAATATTTCTACTGAAAAGTGTAATTCAATTTGAACTTTTTGAATCAGCGAAATTGAATTTTCAAGGCAATTTCTTCCATTCCAAATTTTCATGGAAAGTTATATTTTTATTACATAAAATAAATAACTCTGAACTCCTGAGTGTCGACATGAATCACTTTATAAATGCCTAATAATATCTAGCATACTATTAAGAGTGGTCTAAATTGATCTTTTATAGCCTAGGCTCTGTTAATGTCTACTTATTTCCCAGAGAGTATTCCTCAATAAAAGTTAATTTGAAGACAATAATATACCTGTACATTGAAAACCTATTAAAATGAATTCCTTGTGAAGCAATATTTCCATTTCTGTAAGTCTGGGACAATTTTAAGTTAGTAATACATATAACAATTCATGTTTTCTGTGATTATATGGGTATAGCCACTTATTAAAATGCAATATATGGTATTGATTGCCCTTCTTTTGAGAAAACTTAATATAATATATAAAAGCAATCTTATGTAAGTATTTGTGAAACATACTGCCATAGTTTCTGAAGAGAAATTATTGCTTCTTCCACTTAACAAAATTATTAAAGTTAAAATAGAATTATGCATTTAAATGTTTTTATGTAATTAACTTCTTAACATATTGTGGAGAAAATCCATATCTGTTAGTTATCAGAAATCCTGTCAAATTTATAACATCTATAAATGTTAAAATCTTAACTTATAGCATATATAAATGAGAAACTAAGCTAATTTACAAACATTTGGCTGAAATAATTTGCATAAAATAGCTTACTTTTATATAGGGTGAAATGTTGTACTCAAAAGTTGCTCAAGTAATGGATATCATATCACACAGTAACTTACTATTAGGCGTTACCCATTGCCTTTAACAATGATTGTATCTGCTACTACAGTATTACAATTATTACTTTACTCTCTTTTTAAAGGCTTAATTTTTTAGAGGGTTTAGGTTCATAGCAAAAGAAGAAGAAGGTGTAGAGATTTCCAAGATACCTCTGCCCCTGCACATGGTTAGCCTCCCCCATTATTAACAGCTTCCACCATAGTGATAGATTTGTTACAACTATAGAGCCTACACTGACACATCACAATCACACAGTGTCTCTAAGTCACACTAGGGCTCAATCTTAGTGTTGTACATTCTATGGGTTTAGACAAAAGTATAATGACATGTATCCAGCATTATAGTATCATATAGAATATTTTAACTGCCCTAAAAATCCTTAGTGTTCCACCTATTCATTCCACCTCCCAACACTTTCCTTCCCCTGGAAACTGCTGATGTTTTTACTATATCTGGAGTTTTGACTTTTCCAGAATGTCATATAGGTGGAATCCTATAGTATGTAGCCTTTTCCAATGGGCTTCTTTCACTTAGTAATATGCCTTACTTCTCCTTTTAAAATAAATGTTAACATTGCAGTAAGTCTTTCTTAATGTTCAAAATTAGATTTAGTCAATTTGTTTGTATTTTTTAAACCTACTTTTGCCTTTTCTAGCCTTTCTGCACATGTTTACTGACCACCTACTACTGATTGTCTAGATTTTGGGGGTCTAGTGTAGAACAAGATTTAGAAGATCTCCTTGCCCCTAGGGCTTGCATTCTAGAAGCGGAATTCAAAAGCTCACTAGTTAACACAGAAATAAACAATTGTTAAGATGAGCAAAAGGCAATATAACAGAAATTGAGGGGGTATTAAATGTAAGAGAGGAGATAGCTCAGATTAGATTATTAGAGAGCATTTTCTGAGAAAGAAGTGACATTTGATGTAGAATTAAATAACAAGGCAAACTATTCAAAGAGTGGAAGGAAAAGTAATTCCAGCAGTTAGAACAGACTGTGGAAATGTTACAAGTTAAGGACGTGCTTGCAGTAATAAAAAGGCTGAAAAAAGCCCAGATCCAGTGTGAGAAAGATATATACTGTGACTGGAATGTAGTTGGCAAAGCAGGTGGGGATTGGAAATGGTTTGAGAAGACATTAAAAAAGAAGGCAGAGGCTAGGCACAGTACTTCATGCCTGTAGTACCAGTACTTTGGGAGGCTAAAGCGAGATCGAGGTGCCAGCATTTGGAGAGAGCCTTCTTGCTTGTTGTCTCATGGCAGAAGGCAAGATGGGGAGGGGGAACAAGAGTGAACCTGAATGAATCCTTGTGTAAGGAACACACCCCACAATAAAAGAAAAAATTACCAAGTTAATGGCAAGCCCTTCATGAGGGCAAAGTCCATCGCCTCTGTTTAATACTGTTAAAATGGCAATCAAATTTCAACATGAGTTGGGGAGGGAACAAGCATTCAAACCATAGCATCATGAGTTTGGATTTTTCACATGCCCAGATGATAGAATTCTGATGATGACATTTGAAGTCCCATGTTACCCTTTAACTGACAAGCAGATCTGAACATTTGGTATCGCAAGCGCTGCTGATGTCCAACGTAAGCCCTTGAAATACTGCCCTCATTATTGTCCTCACTTTCTACTCTTAGATTTCAGTGTTGCAAGCCTCTGAGCCATACCCTTGCAGGAGCTCTCTCCATTGACTGGAGCCCTATTACTCTCGAATTCTGCCCATCACTTTACGTACAATGACACTGCCTCCTCCCATGAAATCTCACGCATCAACCACTTCTAGCTTCCAGAAATGTACGATGTATATAAGTATTTCAGACACTCTTTGTCTTTTCCTGAAAGCTCAGGATGGTCTATGTGGACTGAACTTGTCATTTTGCAGGGACAATGCCTGATCATGAGACATTTCTCCTAGTTTCAGCACTACTGTGGTGGGAATAATTTATAAACTTATTTTTCATTTCCAGTGTTGTGGCAAGAGACTCTAACTATAAAACGTATGATATAATATTTTCTGATGAAATAGACAAAGTAGACAAAATGCATAGACAATATTAGATTTGGGGTTTATACGGTAGATCAAGAAATCCTATGAAAACAAAAATTTGAGTTTTACTTTCTCTATTAAATATTATATTTAAATATCATTAGAGGTTCAATATTCTGGATCTGATAGAAAATCCATATTAATAGCACCGTTTGAGCATTGCTCTGTTGGGCAAGGCACAACACTCAATCCACTAATATATTTATTCAAATAAAAACGTATTTAATATCTGAATTAAGTGTCTGTGAGATACATGAGGGTTAGAAGGGTGAATTGGCTTCATTCCTGTCCTTGAAGTGTTCTCCTTTGCTGTTTTGTAATTCCTACCCACACTACCCTCTGTTTAAATCTTCAGACTTTCGGTAAAAGTTGTGAAACATTACAGCGTGGTGGAACTGTACTCTGGGACAATAAGAAATGACCAAAAGGTCTTTCAAAATATAAAAATGTGGAGACAGTAGTAGTAGAAGAAACATAATAGTGGGGTAGGAAGAGATGACCAGAAAGAAATCTGGATATATCATGTCACTGAGAGTGACCAAAACATATCTGTTAGAAATATACAACTCACTGTCCAGGCACGGTGGCTCACATCTGTAATCCCAGCACTTTGGGAGGCCCAGAAGGGCGGATCACGAGGTCAGGAGATCGAGACCACCCTGGCTAACACGGAGAAAACCCGTCTCTGCTAAAAATACAAAAAATTAGCTGGGCATGGTGGCGGGCACCTGTCGTCCTAGCTACTCGGCAGGCTGAGGCAGGAGAATGGCATGAATCCGGGAGGCGGAACTTGCAGTGAACTGAGATTACACCACTGCACTCCAGCCTGGGCGACAGAGCAAGACTCGGTCTCAAAAAAAAAAAAAAAAAAAAAAAAAAAACAAGAGAAAGAAAAAAGAAAGAAATAAAGAAAGAAAGAAAACAACTTACCTTACATTTCTCAGACACAGTTGGAAAAGATAATCAATAAACATTGGACTTGCTATGTCGCTAATAAAGTGACTCAGGCTTTGCCTTATAAAGGAATGAATGATCTTTTGCAAACTGCAGGGTGTGGAGATTAAGGTTATATCATATTTTAGGTTGTTTGAAAAAAAAAATACAGTACGAGTTTCACAGCCAGACTAGTCCTAAATGAAATCTCAAAACAAATGAACAAACAAACAAAACAAAACAAAAAGCAAGGAAAATCCCAGGCAAAAGAAAAATCAAGTCCTCTCAATTTGACCATTCAATCTAATTCCTTCTGTTTGTCACTATTCTGAAACTATTAATAATTATATGTAGGTGTGCCTTACTTTACATTATTGATAAATTCTGACTTATTTAAAAAATCTAATCAAGTATTTCTCCTCTCATTTAGTTGTTTAAAAAAATCTGATCTCGGCTTGACTGCCATAGAAGTTATAACCAGATTTCTATCATGTTCCTGTTAGGTATCTTTCTCAAAGTCATAGACTGAATTTTCAAAATAAAAGTAAATAGTGCTTTTGATTTTAAATTTTAGCGTTGTAAATAAAATAACACTTACTTTTCATATATTTAGCCTCTAAGTGAAATAAAGCATGTTTATTCCATTCTTTGCTTCTGATTTCTCATCACTAAATAGAACACATACCCAACTAGGGAAAGCTTTAGGCAATCCATCTCAAAAGGTTCACACTGCACTACAGTATTTGTCTGTTTTCAATAAATCACATAGGTGTTCTTTCATTGTCTTGTGTTTAAGAAATTCCAATTCTACTGTGAAATATTCTCGAACTCATTTTATCAGCTCCAGCTTTTATCTGATGGAGAGAATTTAACATGATACTGGGAGTTCAGAGGGGAAATTCTAATGCCTAGATGAATATGTCATTCAGTTTCCTTTCTTGGTCTTTAAGGTTTTCTAGAAAGCTGAGTAGGAAATTATGTATTGTATACTAAAATTGATGTGAGATCATCCTAGCATATATATTAATGTATATTATATAATGTATAATAATTATCATTATATATTATATATTAATATATATATGCATATATTATAATATAATTATGATATATAATGGTATATTATATATTATATATAATAATTAATATTAAAAGCTATACCAAGGATCTCCTATCTGGTACTCTAGAAATGTCCTTTGAACATACTGAGAAATTGTTGTTAGCCTCTATTGAATGTGACTATTTAATTATTTATTTATTCATTTATTTATTTATCTATTTATTTTGAGATAGAATCTTGCTCTGTTGCCCAGGCTGAAGTGCAGTGACACAATTTCAGCTTACCACAACCTCCACCTCCTGGGTTCAAGTGATTCTCGTGCCTCAGTCTCCTGAGTATCTGGGACTACAGGCACGTGCCACCACACCCAGATAACCTTTTAAAATATTTTTAGTAGAGATGGGGTTTCCCCATATTGGCCAGGCTGGTCTCAAACTCCTGACCACAGGTAATCCTCGGCCTTCCAAAGTGCTGGGATTACAGGTGTGATCCTATCACCACACCCAGCCTATTTCTTTCTTTATGTAACTTTAATTGTTAAGTAAATCTCACAATAAATTAAATATCCCACGAAAATTCTGTCCAGTGTTACACATATATTTTTCTATAGGAAAACATTTGGATTATTAATAGATGGTGTCCATATATCCTTCACCAAATCACCTCTTTAAGCTGGCAAATATCTGTTTGATTTTACATTTCTTCTGATCTAACTTTCAAGGTTTCTTCTGGAAATACTCATTTATAAAGGTTTCTTTAAAATGTGGGATCTAGAGCTGAAGACTTTACACCAGGTGTCAATGGACCAATGCAGAGTTCTAGAATCAGTGGTGCCATTTTTTTTTTCATGTACTGAACTCTATCCTATCAATGCTACTCATCTCTCCAAGTGCATATGAGTGATTTTGGCAAGCACATAGTATCGTTGACTTACATTAAGCCGGAATCAACTATGCCTATTTGATTTTCCTTTGCATTAACTGCTATAAAGCCTTATTTCCCCTATTTGATATACCAGTTGATTTTTTAAACCTAAAATCCCCATGTAAGGGTACTTAGATGTAAAACCAAAACCAACTCATTTCTTTTTATTAAGCCGTAAAAAAAATGTACTAAAAAGCTATTGGGAGGTTCAAAGGGTCTCATGGGGCCAAAGAACCAAGCTTGGAAGCCATGTGGGCAGGAATGTAATTTCCCATATTTGTGTCCCTAGATTTGAGTGAAGCCTTGTTGCAATTGTAGATAATGTTTTAAAAAGAGAGTATCTCACTCCTGTATTAAAAGATAGTTCCTACCTCTAAAGAAAACTCATAAAATGGGGAATTTTCCTAACATGGAAATGAGGTTCAGAAGATGTGCCAGCACAAAAACTAACAATGCTCACTACTCCACTTTAAAAGTTTGAAATTTATGTTGTAACCGGTATAAAGCTTGTGAAGGTTAATTTTACATGTCTACTTGACTGGACTATGGGGTGCCCAGATGGCTGGTAAAACATTGTTTCTTGGTTTTCTGTGAGGGTGTTACTGGAAGAGATTAGCATGTGAATCAGTAGGCTAAGTATAATAGATCCATTCACCTGTGTGGGTGGGTGGATGTTATCTAATCCACTGAGGACCTGAATAGAACAAAAAGGCAGAGGAACAGTGAATTATCTCTGTCCCTCTTCTTGAGCTGGGATATGCATCTTCTCTTGCCTTCAGACATGGGTACTTCTGGTTCTCTGACCTCATGGCTTGCATCAGTGGCACCCTCCCATTCCTCACTCACCTCCTTGGTTCTCAGGCCTTTAGACTCAGACTAAATAACACCAGCCAATTCTGGGTTCTCTAGCTTGCAGAAGGCATACTATGGGACTTCTTGGACTCCAAAATCAAGTGAACCAATTCCCATAATGCATCTCTTATGTCCTATTGGTTCCGTCTCTCTGGGGAATGCTCAGTAATACAGAGCCTTTTCTTTTCACTGAAATGTTAAACCTGCAATGTTCTTTACTCTCTTCTTATGGTTTATTATATAACATTACCTATTAGTGTTAGATACAAAGACTTGGGTTTGCAAACATTAACTTTCTAAATTAGTTAATCAATGCAATGAAATGTCAAATTTGAAAACAAGGAAAACTATTCCTGTTAGAAATGATGTTTTCAGGTATTAAAGGAATGATTTGTTTGCTATCTTTGAGAATCTGTTAATATTGTAACAGCACAAAAATTTTAATATATTTGGTTCCCTGAAATTAAGTCAAGACTACTGAAAGTAGAATCAATAAATTTCTGCATGAAAGTTAAAAATTACCAAAAATATACATCCTCTTCAATGTTGGGAGTAATATCATCTTTTTGGTCTCTGGATATTACCAAAAATACCATAGGGTGATATTGGGAATAATACAATCCTCTCTTTCTTTGGATATTACTAACAATATCAAAGGGGCGTTTACACCCCCTGTGATGTTTGGAGTAATATCATCCTTTCCGTCTCTGGATATTATGAACAATATCACAGAAGGATGTACACCTTCTGTGATATTGGGATTAATATCATACTCGCCCCCCCCCCCGCCAAATATAATGAACAATATCACATGGAGGTTTACACTTCCTGTGAAAATGAAAGTAATATCATCCTCTCCCAACCTGGATATTAAGAACACTATCATGGGGGGTGGGGGATATACAACCCCTGCCATATTGGGAGTAATATTATCCTCTCTTCCCCTGAATTTTAGGAACAATATCACACAGGAATGTACACCCACTGAAATATTAAGAGTTTCATCATCTCCCCACTAGGATATTATGACCAATATCACAGGGGGGTGATATTGATACAGCCCCTGTGAGATTGGGAGTAATATCATTTCCTCCACTTTGGGATATTATTAACTAGATCACAGTGGGGTGTACATCCCTTGTGGTATGGGAAGTAATACCACTGTCTCCCACTCTGGAGCCCCCGTGATATGGGGAGTGATATATTAGGGCGGGTGTACAACCCCTGCAAAATTGGTATTAATATTATCTTCTCCTTGCCATGATATTAGGAACAATATTACAAGAGGGTGTACACTCCCTGTGATATTGATTGTAAGACCATCCTCCCCGCCCCGGATATTAGAAAGCATATCACAAAGGGGCTGTACAACTTCCGTGATATTGAATGTAATATCTTCCTCTCCTCCTCTTCATATTACAAACGATATCACAGGGCGGATTTCCACCCCTGTGATATTGGCAGTAATATCATCCTGTCCCTCCGGGGATACTATGAACAGTAACACAGAAAGTGTGTACACTCCATGAGGTATTTGGAGTAATATCATTCTGTTCCCCATTGGATATTAG
Source organism: Rhinopithecus bieti (assembly GCF_001698545.2). Lineage (NCBI taxonomy): Eukaryota > Metazoa > Chordata > Mammalia > Primates > Cercopithecidae > Rhinopithecus > Rhinopithecus bieti. Next base: position 52,966 of record NW_016803630.1, on the reverse strand, counting down.
AAAATGTATCACGGGGTGGTGTCCACCCCTGCGATGTTAGAAGTAATATGGTCCTCTTTATCCCTGGATATAAGGAACAATATAACAGAGGGGGTGTACATCCCCTGTGATATTGGGAGTGAAATCATTTTCTTGCCCCATGGACATTAGGAAAAATATCACATGCGGGGTGTACACTCACTGTGGTATTAGGAGTACTTTCTCCCTAGGATATTACAAATAAAATCACAGGTTGTACACCCACTGTGATATTGGGAGTTATATCTTTCTAGGATATTACAAATGATATCATAGAGTTCACCCACTGTGTTATTAGGAGTCCTATCTTCCTATGATAATATGAATAATACCACAGGATGTACCACCACTATGACATTAGGAGTAACATCTACCTAGGATATCAGGGTGTACACTCACTGTGACATTAGGAGTAACATCTCCCTAAAATATTATGAATAATAGTGCAGAGTGTACACCCACTGTAACATTAGCAGTAACATCCTTCTAGGATATTACAAATAATTTCACAGGGTGCACACACACAGTGACATTAAAAGTACATCTCCCTAGGATATTACTAATAATATCACAGAGTGTACAACATAGTGACATTAGCAGTAATATCTCCCTAGGACATTACAAATAATATCACAGGGTGTACATACATTCACTGTGACACCTTCACTGTGACATTAGAAGTAACATCCCCATAGGATATTACGAATAATATTACAGAATGTACACCTTCTCGGACATTAGGAGTAACATCATTCTAAAATATTACAAATAATATCACAAGGTGTACACTCCCCGTGACCTCAGGAATAACATCCTCCTAGGATATTAGAAATAATATCACAGTGGCTAGCAAGACAGCCGAATAGGAACATCTTAGGTCTGCAGCTCCCAGTGAGATCGATGCAGAAGGCAGGTGATTTCTGCATTTCCAACTGAAGTACCTGGTTCATCTCACTGAGACTAGTTGGACAGTGGGTGCAAGCCCATGGAGGGCCACTGAAGTAGTGTGGGGCGTCACAAGATGCTGGGGAATTTTCTCCCCTACCCAAGGGAAGCCATGAAGGACTGAGCCTGAGGAGTCATGCACTCCAGCCCAGATACGGCACTTTTCCCATGGTCTTCGCAACCCACAGACCAGGAGATTTCCTCCAGTGTCCACGCCACCAGGACTCTAGGTTCCAAGCACAAAACTAGGTGGCCGTTCAGGCAGACATTGAGCTAGCTGCAGGAGTTGTTTTTGTTGTTGTTTTTTCCATACCACAGTGGCGCCAGAAACGCCAGTGAGACAGAACCGTTCACTCCCCTGGAAAGGGGGCTGAAGTCAGGGAGCCAAGTTGTCTGGCTAGGCGGGTCCCAATCCCATGGAGCCCAACAAACTAAGATCCACTGGCTTGAAATTCTTTCTGCCAGCACAGCAGCAGTCTGAGATCTACCTGGGATGCTTGAGCTTGGTTAGGGGAGGGGCGTCTGCTATTGCTGAGGCTTGAGTAAGCAGTTTTGCCCTCACAGTGTAAACAAAGCTGACCCAGGAAACTTGAACTGGGTGGAGCCCATTGCAGGGCAGGGCATCTCTGAAAAAAAGGCAGCAGCCACAGTCAGGAACTTAAAGATTAAAAAAACCCTCATCTCCCGGGGACACAGTACCTGGGGAAGGGGTGGCTGTGGGCACAGTTTCAGCAGATTTAAAGGTCCCTGCCTGATGGCTCTGAAGAGGGCAGCTGAACTCCCAGCATAGCGTTCGAGCTCTGCTAAGGGTCAGACTGCCTCCTCAAGTGGGTCTCTGACTGGGAGACATCTCCCAGAAGAGGTTGACAGACACCTCATGCAAGAGAGTTCTAGCTGGCACCTGGCAGGTTCCCCTCTGGGATGAAGCTTCCAGAGAAAAGACCAGGCAGCAATCTTTGATGTTTGGCAGCCTACATTGGTAATACCCAGTCAAACAGGGTCTAGAGTGGACTTACAGCAAACTCCAGCAGACTTGCAGCAGATGGGCCTGACTGTTAGAAGAAAAACTAACAAACAGAAAGGAATAGCACATCCACTCAGAGACCCCATCCGAAGGTCACCAACATCAAAGACCAAAGGTAGATAAAGTCACAAAAATGGGAATAAACCAGGACAAAAAGGCTGAAAATTCCAAAAACCAGAACTCCTCTTCTCCTCCAAAGGATCACAACTCCATGCCGGCAAGGGAACAAAACTGGACAGAGAATGAGTTTGACAAATTGACAGAAGTAGGCATCAGAAGGCAGGTAATAACAAACTCCTCCAACCTCAAGGAGCATGTTCTAACACAACGCAAGAAAGCTAAGAACCTTGAAAAAAGGTTAGATGGATTGCTAATTAGAATAACCAGTTTAGAGAAGAATATAAAAGATCTGATGGAGCTGAAAAACACAGCATGAGAGCTTCGTGAGGCATACACAAGTATCAATAGCCAAAGCAATCAAGCAGAAGAAAGGATAGCAGAGATTGAAGATCAACTTCATGAAATAAAATGAGAAGACAACATTAGACAAAAAAGAATGAAAAGGAATGAACAAAGCCTCCAAGAAATATGGGACTATGTGAGAAGTCTACTTTTTATTGATGTACCTGAAAGTGACAGGGAGAATGGAACCAAGTTGGAAAACCCTCTTCAGGATATTATCCAGGAAAACTTCCTGAACCTAGAAAGACAGGCTGACATTCAAATTCAGAAAATACAGAGAACACCACAAAGATGTTCCTAGAGAAGAGCAACCCCAAGACACATAACCATCAGATTTGCCAAAGTTGAAATGAAGAAAAAAAATGTTAAGGGCAACCAGAGAGAAAGGTCCAGTTACCCACAAAGAAAAGCACATCAGACTAACAACAGATCTCTCTGCAGAAATCCAACAAGCCAGAAGAGAATGGGGCCAATATTCAGCATTCTTAAAGAAAAGAATTTTCAACTCAGAATTTCATATCCAGTCAAGCTAAGCTTTATAAGTGAAGGAGAAATAAAAACCTTTACAGACAAACAAATGCTAAGAGATTTTGTCACCACCATGCCTGCCTTACAACTCCTGAAGGAAACACTAAACATTGAAAGAAACAACCAGTCCCAGTCACTGCAATAGCAAAGACTTGGAACCAACC
>NW_016803630.1:4764-48479 GCF_001698545.2 Rhinopithecus bieti | reverse complement strand
AAAAAAAAAAAAAAAAAAAAAAAAAAAAAAAAATTCCAGGACCAGACAGATTCACAGCCAAATTCTACCAGAGGTACAAAGAGGAGTTGGTATGATTCCTTCTGAAACTATGCCAAACAATAGAAAAGAGAGAATCCGTCCTAACTCATGTTATGAGGCAAGGATCATTCTGATAACAAAACCTGGTGGAGAACAACAACAACAAAAAATTTGAGGCCAATATCCCTGATGAACATTGATGTGAAAATCCTCAATAAAATACTGGCAAACTGAATCCAGCAGCACATCAAAAAGCTTATCCACCATGATCAAGTCAGCTTCACACCTGGGAGGCAAGGCTGGTTCAACATACGCAAATCAATAAAGGTAATCCATCACATAAACTTTACACTGACAAAAACCACATGATTATCTCAATAGATACAGAAAAGGCCTTCGACAAAATTCAAAACCTTTCATGCTAAAAACTCTCAATAAACTAGGTATAGATGGAATGTATCTCAATATAGTAAGAGCTATTTATGACAAACCCACAACCAATATCATACCGAATGGGCAAAAGCTGGAAACATTCCCTTTGAAAACCGGCACAAGACAAGGATGCCCTCTCTCACCACTCCTATCCTACACAGTATTGGATGTTCTGGACAGGGAGATCAGGCAAGAGAAAGAAATAAGGGGTATTCGAATAGGAAGAGAGGAAGTCAAATTGTCTCCGTTTGCAGATGACATGATTGTATGTTTAGAAAACCCCATTGTCTCAGCACAAAATCTCCATAAGCTGATAAGCAACTTTAGCAAAGTCTCAGGATACAAAATCAATGTGCAAAAATCACAAGCATTCCTATACCCCAATAACAGACAAACAGATCCAAATCATGAGTGAACTTACATTCACAATCGCTGTTAAGAGAATAAAATACTTAGAAATACAACTTACAAGGAATATGAAGGACCTCTTCAAGGAGAATTACAAACCTCAAGGAAATAAGAAAGGACACAAACAAATGCAGAAACATTCCATGCTCATAAATAGGAAGAGTCAATATTGTGAAAATGGCCATACTGCCCAAAGTAATTTATAGATGGAGTGCTATCCCCATCAAGCTACCATTGACTTTCTTAACATAATTGGAAAAAATCTACTTTAAACTTCATATGGAATGAAAAAAGGGCCCTCATAGCCAAGACAATTCTAAGCAAATAGAACAAAGCTGGAGGCATCATGCTACCTGACTTCAAACTGTACTACAAGGCTACAGTAATAAAAACAGCAGGGTATTGGTGCCAAAACCGATATATAGACCAATGGAACAGAACAAAGGCCACAGAAATAACACCACATATCTACAACCATCTGACCTTTGACAAACCTAACAAAAACAAGTAATGGGGAAAGGATTCCCTATTTAATAAATGGTGTTGGGGAAACTGGCTAGTCATATGTAGGAAACTGAAACAGGACCCCTTCCTTACACCTTATACAAAAATTAACTCATGATGGATTAAATACTTCAATGTAAGACCTAAAATCATAAAAATCTTGCCTAGAAGAAAACCTAGGCAATACCATTCAGGACATAGGCATGGGCAAAGACTTTATGTCTAAAACACCAAAAGCAATGGAACAAAAGCCAAAATTGACAAACAGAATCTAATTAAACTAAAGAGCTTCTGCACAGCAAAAGAAACTATCATCAGAGTAAACAGGCATCCTACAGAATAGGAGGAAATTTTTGCAATCAATCCATCTGACGAAGAGCTAATATCCAGAAAGTACAAATAACTTAAACAAATGTACAAGAAAAAAAACAACTCCATTAAAAAGTGGGCAAAGGATATGAACAGACACTTCTCAAAAGAAGACAGTTATGCAGCCAACAAACATATGAAAAAAAGCTCATCATCACTGCTCATTAGGGAAATGCAAATCAAAACCACAAGATACCATCTCACACCAGTTAGAATGGCAAGCATTAAAAATTCAGGAAACAACAGACGCCAGAGAGGATGTGGAGAAGTAGAAATGCTTTTACACTGTTAGTGGGAGTGTAAATTAGTTCAACTATTGTGGAAGACAGTGTGGCAATTACTCAAGGATCTAGAGCTAGAAATACCATTTGACCCAGCAATCCCATTACTGGGTATATACCCAAGATATTATAAATTATTCTACTATAAAGACACATGCACACGTATGTTCATTGCTGTCCCATTCACAATACCAAAGACTTGGAACCAACCCAAATGTCCATCAATAATAGACTAGATAAAGAAAATGTTATCCATATACACCATGGAATACTATGCAGCCATAAAAAGGATGGGTTCGTGTCTTTTGCAGGGATGTAAATGAAGCTGGAAATCATCATTCTTAGCAAACTGATACAAGAACAGTAAACCAGAGACCACATGTTCTCACTCATAAGTGGGAGTTGAACAATGAGAACACATGGACACGGGGAGGGGAACATCACACTGGGGTGTGTTGAGGGGTGGGAGGCTAGGGGAGGAATAGTCTAAGAAGAAATACCTAATGTAGGTGACAATTTGATGGCTGCAGAAAATTACGATGGCACGTGTATACCCATGTAACGAAAACTCACGTTCTGCAGAACTTAGAGTACATAAAAAAAAAGAAATAATATCACAGGGTGTACACCTCCTGTGACATTATGAATAAAATCCCTTTAAAATATTACAAATGGCCGGGCGCGGTGGCTCAAGCCTGTAATCCCAGCACTTTGGGAGGCCGAGACGGGCGGATCACGAGGTCAGGAGATCGAGACCATCCTGGCTAACACGGTGAAACCCCGTCTCTACTAAAAAATACAAAAAAAAAAAGAAAAAAAAAAAAAAAAAAACTAGCCGGGCGACGAGGCGGGCGCCTGTAGTCCCAGCTACTCGGGAGGCTGAGGCAGGAGAATGGCGTGAACCCGGGAGGCGGAGCTTGCAGTGAGCTGAGAGCCGGCCACTGCACTCCAGCCTGGGCGGCAGAGCAAGACTCCGTCTCAAAAAAAATAAAAATAAAAATAAAATAAAATAAAATATTACAAATAATATCACAGGGTGTACACCCCCTGTGACATTAGAAGTAACATCTTCCTAGCATATTAGGAATAATATCTCAGGGTGTACACTCCCTGTGACATTCATAGTAACATCTACCTATGATATTATGAATAATATCACAGGGTGTCCAGCCCCTATGACATTATGAGTAACATTTTCCTAGAATATTATGAATAATATCACAGGGTGTACAGCCCCTGTGGAATTAGGAGTAATGTCACCCTAGAATATTATGAATAATATCACAGAGTGTACAATCCCTCTGACATTAGGAGTAACATCACCCTAGAATTTTATGAATAATATCACAGGGTGTACACCCCCTGTGACTTTAGGAGTAACATCTCCTTAGGATATTACCAAAAATATCACAGGATGTACATCCATTGTGACCTTAGGAGTAACCTCCCCCTAGGATATTACAAATAGTATCACAGGGTGTACAACCACTGAAATATTAGGAGCAATATCTTCCTAAAATATTATGGAAAATATCACAGGTGTACACCCTCTGTGATATTGGAAGTAATATCTACCTAGGATATTATGAATAATATCTCAGTGGGTGTACATACATAGTGTACACCCACTGTGATATTAAGAGTTATATTTTCCTAAAATATTATAAATAATATCACAGGGTATACACCACGTGTGTACACCCTCTGTGATAATTGAAGTAATGTCTCCTTTGGATATTATGAATAATATCACAGGGTATACACTCCCTGTGACATTAAATGTAATAAGATTTCTAGAAAATTACGAATAATATCACAAGGTGTACACCCACTATGACATTATAAATAACATGACCATAGGATATTGTAAATAATATCAGATAAAGTACAACACCTGTGACATTAGGAGTAATATCACCCTATGATATTATGAATAGTATCACTGGGTTTACACCTTTTGTGATGTTAGGAGTAACATCCCCCTAAGATATTGCCAGTAATATCATAGGGCGTACACCATCTTTGACATTAGGAGTAACATCCACTCAGGATGTTAAGAATAATATCACAGAATGTATGCTACCAGAGTAATATCCTCCTGTATTACAAATAATGTTACAGGGTGTACATCTCCTGTGACATTAGGAGTAACATTCCTCTAAAATATTACTAATAATATCACCAGGTGTACATCCCATGTGCATTAGGAGTAACATTCCCCTAGGATATTACAAATAATATCACAAGACGTACACCCCCTGTGAAATTAAAAGTAACATCCCCCTAGGAAATTATGATTAGTATCACAGGTTGTACATCTATGACATTAGGAGTAACATCACCATGGACTATAACAAATAATATCACGGGTTATGCACCACCAGTGACATTAGGAGTAACATTCCCCTAATGTCACAGTGTGTGTATACCCTGTGATATTATTCGTAATATTCCCTTAGAATATTACTGCTAATATCACAGGTCTTACACCCACTGTGATACTAGTAGTATCTCCCAAGAAAATTACAAATAATATCACAGGATGTACACCCACTGTGATATTAGAAGTAATATCTCCCTAGGATATTATGAGTAATATCACAGGTTCTACACACAGGCTGTACATCCACTGTGATACTACTAGTAAAATCCTCCTATATTATGAATATTATCACAGGGTGTACACTCACTGTGAAATTAGGAGTAACAATCCACTATATTTCAAGAATAATACCACAGAGTGAACACACATGGTGTACACCAAATGTGAGATTAGGAATAAAGTCCTCCTAGGATATTATGAATAATATCATAGAATGTATACATATAGTCTACACCCATTGTGACATTAGGAGTAACATCCCCGCAGGAAATTACAGATAATATCACATGGTGCACACCTTGTGTGTACATTCACTGTGACATTAGGAGAAACATTCCCCTAGAATACTATGAGTAATATCACATAGTGTACACTCATGGTGTATACCCACTGTGACACTGGGTATAACATCCCCCAGGATATTACAAATAATATCACTGGGTGTACACCCACTGTGACATTAAATGTAACAACTCATCAAGATATTACAAATAATATCACAGGGACGTACACACATGGTATACAACCTTTGTGACCATCCCCCTAAAATATTAAAAATACTATCACAGGTGCTTTACACACAGGGTGTACACCCACTGTGACATTAGGAGTGTTATCTCCCTACGATATTACTCCTTATATCACAGGGTGTACACCCACTGGGGTATTAGGAGTAATATCTACTTGAAGATATTATGAATAATATTACAGGTTGTACACATAAGGTGTGCACCCACTGTGATATTAGGAGAAATATCTTCCTAGGATATTATGAATAATATCACGGTTAAACACTCACTGTAGTAATAGGAGTAATAACTCCTTAAATACTATGAATAATATCACAGAGTGTACAGACATGGTGTACACCCACAGTGATTTTAAACGTAATATCTCCCTAAGATATTCTGAATAATATCACATCCTCTGTGATATTAGAAGTAATATCATTCTAAAATTTTACAGAAAATATCACAGCGAATGTCCACACATGGTGTGCACACACTGTGATATTAAAAGTAATATATTCCTATAATATTAAGAATTATATCACGGTGGGTGTCCACAGATGGTGTGCATGCACTGTGATATTAGAATTAATATTTCCCTAGGATTTTACAAATAATATCACAGTGGGTGTCAACACATGGTGTGCACCAACTGTGATATTAGGAGTAATACCTGCCTAGAATATGACAAGTTATATCATAGTAGGTGTCCACATATGGTGTGCACCCTCTGTGTTATTAAAAGTGATATTTCACTAAGACAATACGAATAACCTCACAGTCAGTGTAAACACAGGGTGTGCATTCACCTTGATTTTAGGAGTAATATCTCCCTAAAATATTACAAATAATATTTCAGGGTGTGCACACCCTGTGATATAAGGAGTAATACTTCTCTAGGATATTACGAGTAATATCACAGGGTGTGCTCTCACTGTGATATTAAGAGTATTATCTCCAAAGGATTCTATAAATAATATGCTAGGGCGTGCAACCACTGTAATATTAGGTGTAATATCTCCCTAAGGTATTATAAATAATATTCCAGTGTGTACACGCATGGTATACACCCACTGTGATATTAGGAGTAATATCTCCCTATGATATTATGAATGATATCCCCGGGTTTATACCATGTGTGTATATTCTGCAGTATCAAGTATAATATCTACCCAGAATATTACTAATAGTATTCCAGGGTGTACACACACAGTGTACATCCACTGTGGTACTAACAGGGCAATATCTCCCCAGGATAGTACAAATAATATTCCAGGGTGTACAGATATTATGTACATCCACTGTGATATTTGGAGAGTAATATCTCTCGAGGATATTATGAATGATATTCCAGGATGTACACACATGGTGTACACACACTGTGATATTAGGAGACTCATAACTCTTAAGGATATTTCGAACAATATCCTAGGTTGTACACACATAGTGTATACTCACTGTTACATTGGGAGAGTAATATTTCCCAATAATATTATGAATAATATCCCAAAGTGTACACACATAAACCCACTGTGATATTAGGAGATCACTATCTCCCCAGGATATTAAGAATAATATTCCAGGGTGTATATACATGGTGAACACCTACTGTGATATTAGGAAAGTAATATCTCCCCAAGATATTATGAACAAAATCCCAGGATGTACAAACAGGGTGTATATGCACTGTGATATTAGTAGAATAATATCTCCCCAAAATATTACTAAGAATATCCCAAGTGGTACACATATGGTGTATACCCTATGTGATATTAGGAGAGTAATATCTCTGAAGCACATTACAAATAATATCTCAGGTTGTATACAAATGTTGTACACCCACTGTGGTAGTAGGAAAGTAATATCTCCCCAGGATATTATTAATAATATCGAGGGTGTATGCATATAGTGTACACTCAATGTAATATTAGGAGAATATCTCCCTCAGATATTTTGAAGAATATCCCAGGGTGTACACACCGTGCACATTTACTGTGATATTAGGAGACTAATATCTCCCTAGGTTATCATGAATAATATCCCAGTATGTACCCATATGGTGTACACCCAATGTAATATCAGAAGTAATATCACTCCAGGATATTATGAATAATATCCAGGGTGTACTCACATGGTGTATACTCACTGTGATGTAAAGAGTAATATCTCCACAGGATATTACAAATAATATCCAGAGTGTATGCACATGGTGTATGCCCAGTGTCATATAAGGAGAATAATATCTCCCCCGGATATGACTAATGATATCCCTGGGTGTAAATGCATGGTGTACACCCTCTGTGATATTAGGAGAGTAATATCTCTACAGCATATTATGAACAACATCCCAGGTTGTACAGAAATGTTGTACACCCACTGCGGTATTAGGAAAGTAATATCTCCCCAGGGTATTATGAATAATACCCAGGGTGTATGCACATGGCTTACACACAATGTAATATTAGGGGAAAATATCTCCCCCGAATATTACGAAAAATATCCCAGGGTGTACACACATGGTGCAAACTTGCTGTGATATTAAGAGACTAATATCTCTCCAGGATATTATGAATAATATCCCAGGGTGTAACCACATGACATACCTCCACTGTGATTTTAGGAGTAATATCTTCCCAGAATATTACAAATAATATACCAGGATGTACACCCACTGTGGTAATAAGAGTAATATCTCCACAGAATATTACAAATAATTCATTTGGGGGTACACCCACAGTGATATTAGGAGAATAATATCACTGCAGCATATTACAAATAATATCCCAGGATGTATACATGTGGTACACCCTCTATGATATAAAAAGTAATGTCTCTTCATAATGCTATGAACAATATCCTAGGGTGTACATCCACTTTGATATTATGAGTAATATCTCCACAGGATATTATGAATAATGTATTTGAGGGTACACACACTTTGACATTGGGAATAATATCTCTCCAGGATATTACAAATAATATCCCAGAGTGTACACCCACTGTGATATTATTCCCAATATCTCCCAAGATATTATGAATAATTTCACAGGGTCTACATTCACCATGATATCAGTAGTAGTATCTCTGCACGATATTACAAATAATATACAAAAGTGTATACTCACTGTAATATTAAGAGTAATTTCTCCCCAGGATATTATGAATAATATTCCAGCATTGACACTCACTGTGATATTATTAGTAAATTCTGTTCAAGAGATTATGAATAATATTTCAGGGTATATGCACAACGTGTACACCCAATGTGATATTAGGAGTAACATCTCCCCAGGATATTACAAATAATATCATAAAGTGTAAACCCATTGTGATATTAGGATAAATATCTCCCTAATGTATTACGAATAATATCACAGAGAGTAATATAGTTACATAGGGGAAGTAACTACTAATGTCACAGGGAATATACACACCCTGTGATATTAAGAGTAATATTTTCATATGGTATTATGAATAATATCACCAAATGTACAACCACTGTGATATTAGGAGTAATTTCTCCAAAGGTATTATGGATAATATCTCAGGGTGTGCACTCACTGTGCTATTGAAAGTGATATCTTCATAGGATATTAGGAATAATATCACAGGATCTACATTCACTTTGATATTAGGTGTTATCTCTCACTGGGATATTATGAATAATACCACAGTGTACACACATGGTGTACAGCACCTGTGATATTAGGAGTAATATCCCCCTAGGATATTATGAATAATAATATAGAATGTACACACGTGATGTATATCCACTGTGACATTAGGAGTAGAATTCTCCTAGGATGTACGAATAATATGACAGGATGTACACACAATGTGTACACACACTGTGACATTAGAAGTAACATCCCCCTATAATAATGCGAATAATATCAGAGGGTGGACACACAAGGTGTACACTCACTATGACATTAGGTGTAACATCCGCCTAAATTTTACAAATAATATTACAGATTGTACACATATCATTTGACTCACTATGGCATTAACAGTAACATTTACCTAGGATGTTATGAATAACGTCACTGGTGGTTTACACACACGAGGTACAACCCCTGTGACATTAGAAGTAACATCACTTTTGGATATTATGAATAATATTACTTGGGTGTGCACAGATGGTGGACATCCCCTGTGAAATTAGGAATAGCATCCCCCTAAGATTTTACTAATAATATCTGTGTACACCCCCTGTGACATTAGAAGTAATATTTTTCCTAGAATATTACAAATAATATCATGGGGCACACAAATAATATCACGGTGTGTGCCCCACCTGTGACTTCAGGAGTAACATCCCTCTAGATAATAGGAATGATATCAAAGGGTGTAAACCCTCTGTGACTTTGGTAGTAAAATTTCTTTAAAATATTATGAATAATATTATAATATGTGCACATTCTGTGACATTAGGAGTAACACCCCTCTAAGATATTAGAAGTAATATCACAGGGTGTACACTTCCTGTGACATTAGTAGTTACATTCTCCTATGATATTAGGAATAGTATCACAGAGGTACAGCACCTGTGACATTACAAGTAACATACCCCTAGGATATTATGAACAATACCACAGTATGTACACACTCTGTGACATTACAGAGTCCACATTACAGTGTACACACCCCGCGATGTGAGAAGTAATATTACCTTCTCCCCCCATAATTATATGATATAATTCATATAATTATGAATTATATCACGGGGGGGATGTACACTCTCACGAAATGGTGATTAATGTCACCCTCCCCCTCGATATTACAAACCATATCAAAGGGGAGTGTACATCTTCTGTGATATGGGGAGTAACATCAACCTCCCCTTCCCGGATTTTATGAACCGTATCACAGGGGGGTGTCCCCCTCCCATGGTATAGGTAGTGATATCACCCTCTCCCTCCCTGGATATTATGAGCCATATCACAGTGGGGTGTACCCCCACCATGGTATAGAGAGTAATATCACTGTCTCTCTCCCTGGATATTATGAAATATATCACAGGGGGTGTACATCCCCTGCGATATGGGGAGTAATATTGTGCTCTCCATCCCTGGATATTATGAACCATATCATAGGAAAATGTACACTTTCTGCAATATGGGGAGTAATATCACTCTCTCACTCCAAGAATATTACGAACCCTATCACAGGGGAGTGTACACTCAACCCCCACCATAGGGGGAGTAATATCACCGTCTCCCCCCTCCCCCCCGGATATTACTACCTATATCACAGGGGTGTGTACAAACATGGTATTTCCTCTATTTGGAGTATTATTATCTTTCTTTCTGGATATTATATACAATATCTCAAGAGTGTATACACCCCCTGCGATATTGGGAATAATATCCTCCTCTCCCTCCCTGAAAAATAGGAACAATATTACATCGTGGGTGATTATTCACAGCGGTACTGAGGTTAACAATAATCTCTCCCCCCGGATATTAGGAACAATATCACAATGTTGGTGTACATCCTCTGTAACAATGGAAGGAATATTGTCCTCTCCCCACTTAAACATTAGGAACAATATCACAGGGTTGGTTTACACCCCTTTTGGTATTGTTAGTTATATCATCCTCACACCTGGATATAAGGAACAATATCACGAGAGATGTGTACACTTCCTGTGATACTTGGAATAGTATCCTCTTCCTTCTTGGATATTAAAAACAGTATCCCAGAGGAGGTGTGCACCTTCTGGAATATTAAAAGTAATATAAAAATCTCTTTGCTGAATATTTGAAACAATATCACAGAGGGTGATAGATTGCAGGTAAAATCCCTGCAGTATTGAGACTAATGTCATCCTCTCCCCTCCCTCTATTTCAGGAACAATGTCACCAGGGGTGTACACTCCCCCGTGATATTAGGAGTAATATAATTTTATCCTCTTCTGCATCTTAGAAAAAAAAAAATCACTGTTGGGCTGTACACCCCCTGCGATATTGGGAATAATATTATCCTCTACACGCCTGTATATTAGGAACAATATCACCGGAAGTGTCTATACCCCCTGTGATACTGCGAGTATTATCATTTTCTAACCCCCTGAATATTAGGAACAATATCACATTGAGAGTGAATACCTTCTGCAGTATTAAGAGTAATAGCATCCTCACTTCTGAAACATTACAAACAATGTCACAGAGAGGGTGTACACCCCATGTGATATTAGAAGTGATATCATTCTCTCCCTTCCTGGACAACAGAAAAACTATCATGGGGGTTATATACCCCCTGCGATATTGGGAGTAATATCATCTTCTTCCCCCAGATATTAGAAACAGTATCACAAGGGAAGTGTACATTCCCCTGATATTGAAAGTAACGTCATCCTCTCCCCCATGTGTATTAGGAACATTATCACATAGTGAGTATACAACCACTGTGATATTGGGAGGGATATCAACCTCTCCTCTTCTGGATATTAAAAACTATATCACGGGGGTGTACACGCCCTGGGATATTGGGAGTATTATGATCTTCTCTCTACCTTAACGTTAGGAACAATATCACAGGGCCGGGGTTGTACACACTCTGCAATATTGGGAGTAATATCATCTTTCCCTCCCTGAATAGTAAAAACAGTATCAGAGTTAGGGTGTACACCTACTGCAGTATTGAAAGTAATGTCATCCTCTCTTTCCCTGGATATTAGGAACAACATCACAGGTGGGGTGTGCATCTATTGTGATATTACGGATAATACCATCCTCTCTTCATCTGGATATTAAACACAATATCACAGGATGGGTGTACACGTCCTGCGATATTGAGAGGATATCATCCATTTCCCTCCTGGATGTTAGTAACAATATCACAAGGAGAGTGTGCACCCTCTGTAATATTGGGAGTAATATCATTTTATTTCCTTCTGAATACTAGTAACACTGTTAAAGTGTACACTCCATGAGATATTGGAAGTAATATATTCTTCTCCCCATCTGGATATTAAGAACAATATCACAGGGAATATGTACACCACCTGCAATATTATCCTCTTTTTCCCTGTGTATTATGAACAATATCACATAGGATGTGTACACATCCTTCGATATTGGGAGTAATATCAGCTTCTCCCTTTTCAGATATTAGAAACAACATCACTGTGTGTGTGTGTGGGGGGGGGGGTGTACAACCCTTGTGATACTGGAAGTAATATTTTCTTCTCCCCCCTGGATATTAGGAACAATATCACATGGTGAGTGTACACCCCTTGCCACATTGGGAGGAATATCAGCCTTTCCCTTTTGGATATAAGGAAAAATATCACAGGGGAAGTGTGCAGCCCCTGTGATACTGGGAGTAATATCATGCTCTTTCCCCCTGGATATTAGGAACAATATCACAGGGCGGGTATACATCCCATGCAATAGAGAAAGTAATATCATCCTTCCCCCTTTTGGATATTACAATCAATATGATGGGGTGGGGGGATATACATGCCATGCGATATTGAAAGTAATATTCTTTCCCCTTCTGGATATTAGAATCAATATCATGGGAGGTGTTCACCTCCCCGTGATATTGGAAGTAATATCGTCTTCTCCCCCCACTGGATATTAGGAACAATACCACAGTGGATGTGTATGCTTCATGTGTATTAGGAATGTTATAACATGGGCAGTGTACACCCTGTGAGATATTGGGAGTAATTTCATCTTCTCACACCCTGGGTTTAGAAACAATATTACAAGGAGGATGTACACCAGGATGATATTGGGAGTAATATCATCCTGTCCCACTTTGATATTAGGAAAAATATCACAGTGGAGGTGTAAACACCCTGTGATATTGGAAGTAATATCACCCCTTCCTCCTGGATATTAGAAACAATATCACAGAAGGGGTGTACATCTCCTGCAATATTGAGAGTAATATCTATCTCTCCCTGCCTGGGTATTAGGAACAATATCACAGTGGGTGTGTACATCTCCTGCGATATTGGTAGTAATATTATCCTCTATCACCCAGGATAACACAAAAAATATCACAGAGAGGCTGTACACCCCTTGCAATATTGGGAGAAATATCATCCTCGTCCCTACTGGATATTAGAAATAATATCACAGGAGGGGTATACAGCCCCTAGGATATTGGGAGTAACATCTTTTTCACCTCAAAATAATAGAAACAATATCACAGGGGTGGTGCACACCCACAGCGATAATGAGAGTAATATCATCCCTTCTCCTGTGGATATTAGGAACAATATCATAGGGAAAGTGAACACCTCCTGCAATATTAGGAGTAATATCACCCCCTTCAGTAATCACACCCCCTTCAATATTGAAAGAAATAGCATCCTTTTTGCCCCTGAATATTAAAAAAATCACATGGGGATGTAAACCCTTTGCAATATTGGGAGTAATATCATCCTTTCACACCCAACCCCTGGATATTAGAAACAATATCACAGGTCTAGTGTACACCCCCTGTGATATTGGGAGTAATATTATCCTCTTTCCCCCTGAATATTAGGAACAACGTCACAGGGGTGGTATACACCCCCTGAGATACTGGGAGTACTATCAGCCTCTCTGTGCTTGAATGTTAAGAACAATATCACAGTGGGGGAGGGGATATGTTGTACACCGTCCACGATATTGGCAGTAATAACATCCTCTCCCTCCCTGGATTTTAGAAACTATATCATCTGGCGGGTGCACACCTTCTGCGATACTGGGAGTAATAGCAGACCGACACATTTGGATAATAGGAACAATATTACAGGGGTTCTGTACACCCCCTATGATTTTTGAAGTAATATTATCTTCTCTCCCACTACAATATCACAGAAAATGTGTACACCTTCTGCAATATTGGGAGTAACATCATCCTCTTCCTAATGGATATTCAGAATGATATCACAGGAGGGGTGTACACCCTATGACATACTGGAAGTAATACTATTCTCTCCTTTCCTGGATGTTGGGAACAATATCACAGGTGAGGTGTACAGTCTCTGCGATATTGGGAGTAATGTCATCCTGTCACCCCCTGGATATTAGAAACAATATCATGGCGGGGGGGTGGTCTGTCCACCCCCTGCGATAATGGGTGTAACAAAATCCTTTCCGCTCCCCCCATATTAGAAACAATATCTCAGGGAGGCTTATACCCCCTGAGATATTGGGAGTATCATTCTATCCACCCCCAGATATTAGAAACAATATGACAGGGGGAGGTGTACACCTTCTGCGATATTGGGAGTAAAGTCTTTCTCTTGAGTTCAGGATATTAGGAACAATATAAAAGAGAGGGTGTACGTCATTAGCTATATTGGGAATAACATCATCCTCTCCTTAGCTTAATTTAAAATAAAAACAGGGAGGTTTACACTTGATGTGATATTGGGAATAATATCATTCTCTTACCCCCTGGATATTAGGAACCATATCACTGGGGAGTGTACATCCCCTTCGATATTGTAAGTAATATTATAATCTGCCCCTTGGATATTAGGAAAAAGCATCACAGCGGGGTTGAACACCCCCTTTAATATTGGGGGGTAATATCATCCTCACCCCCACCCCGGATATTAGAAACAATATCACAAAAGAGGTATTGGATGTAATATTATCTCAGCGATATTGGATGTAATATTATCTTCTCCCCATCTGGATATTAGGAACCACATCACAGGGTAGTCGTACACTTCATGTGATATTGGAAGTAATATTTTCTTTCCCGGTGGATATTAGTAACAATATCACAGGGTGGATGTACAACCCCTGCAATATTGGCAATAATATCATCCTCTCTGCCCCTGGATATTAGGAAAAATATGAAATGGGGGCTGTACAACCCCTATCATATTTTGAATAATATCATTTTCTCCCCCGTGGATATTAGGAACAATATCACCCGAAGGTGTAGACCTCCTGTGATATTGGGAGTAATGTCATGGCCTCCCCCTTGGATATTAGGAATAATATCACAGAAAGAGTGTACAGCATGGGTGATATTGAAAGCAACATCATCCTCTCTTACCATAGATATTAGGAACAATATCACAAGGGGTGGGTATACACAGCCTGCGATATTGAATGTAATAACATCTTCTCCTCCACTGGATATTAGGAACAATATTACAGGGGAGGTGTACAACCCCTGCATTATTGAGAGTAATATCATCCTCTGCCCCACTGGATATTAGGAACAATATTCCAGAAAAGGTATACATTTACTACTATATTGGAAGTAACATCATCCTCTCTCACCCTTTGGATATTAGGAACAATGTCACGTGGGGGGGGGGGTTGTTGTACACACCCTGTGATATTGAAAGTAACATCATTTTCTACCTCTGCCTCTGGATATTAGGAACAATATCACAGGGTGGGTGTACACACCCTGTGATAGTGGCAGTAATATCATCCTCTCCATTTCAGATACTAGGAACAATATCACAGGGCGTGTACACTCCAATACTGCAATATTGAGAGTAATATCATTCTCTTTTCTTTGGATATTAGAAAAAAATCACAGGGGGTATACACACTCTGCAATATTAGGAGTAATATCATCCTCTCTCCCCGTGGAAATTAGGAACATCATCTCAGGGGAGTGTACACCCACTGCGATATTGGGAGTAATATCATTCTCTTTCCCCCTAAATATTAGAAACTATATCATACGGGACATGTACACACCCTGCAATATTCTGGGTAACACCATATTCCCATTCTCTGGGTATTTTGAACAATATCATAGGGGTGGTGTACACCTCCTGCGATACAGGAATTAATACCATCCACTCTCTCCATGGCTATTAGGAACAATAGCACAGGGGGTGTGTATACCCCATGGGACATTGGGAGTAATATCATTCTCTTCTTCACTGGATATTAGGAACAATATCACAGGAAGGGTGTACACCCCCTGCGATATTGGTACTAATATTATTTTCTTCCCCAACGGATATCAGGGACAATATCACAGTGGGGATGTAAATCCCCTGCGACATTGGGGGTAACATCATCCTCTGCCCCACTGGATATTAAGAACAATATCACAGGTGTGTGTGTGTGTGTGTTTGCACGCACCTTCTGTGATGTTGGGAGTAACATTATCCTCTCCTCCTCCACTGGATATTAGGAACAATATCACAGGGAGGGTGTACACCTTCTGTGATATTGGGAGTAATAACATCCTCTCCCACCCAGGATGTTAGGAACAATATCACAGAAGTGGTGTACAGCCCCTGTGATACTAAGAGTAACATCATCCTCTGACCCTGGAGATTATAAACAATATCACTGTAGGTGTGTACAGCCCCTATGAAATTGGGTGTAATATTTTATCCCCTTCTGCATATTAGGAACAATATCAAGAGGGTTGTGTATATCCCATACAACTTTGGGAGTAATATCATTTTCTTTCCTACAGGATATTAGCAACAATATTAAAGGGAGTGTGTACACTCCCTGATATATTGGGAGTAATATTATACTTTCACACCCTGTATCTTAGAAACAATATCACGGGGGCGTCTACCTCCTGCAATATTGGTAGTAATATCATCTCTCCACCTGGATATTAGGAACAATATCACAGGATGGGTGTTCTCACCCTGTGATGCTTTGAGTAATATTATTTTCTCCCCACCTGGGTATTAGATAAAATATCACAAGGGTTGTATGCCTTCTATGATCTTCAGAGTAATGTTATTATCTCTCCCTCTAAATATTAGAAACAATATCACAGGAGGAGTGTAAATTTTCTGTGATATTGACAGTAATATCATTGTCTCATCCCCTGGATATTAGGCACAATATCACAAGAAAGGTGTAAACCCACTGCAATTCTGAAAGTAATATTATCCTAACCTCTCATAGATATTAGGAACAATATCACAGAAGGGGTGTACACCAACTGCGATATTGGGAGTAATATCATCCTCTCCCTTCGTGGATATAAGAAACAATATGACAAGGGGGGTGTGCACCCCCTGTGATATTGGGAGTAATATCATCCTCTCACCCCCTGGATATTTGAAACCATATCACAAGAGGAGTGTATATCCCCTGTGATATAAGAAAAATATCATCCCCTTCCCCTACCTCAGACGTTAGGAACAATATCACAGAAAGGGTGTACACCACCTGTGATATTGGGAATAATGTCATCCTCTGACCCTGGATATTAGGAACAATATCACTGGGGAATGTACACCCCCTGGGATATCTTGTGTAATATCATTCTTTCTTATCCTAGATATTAGAAACAATATTACAAGGGGGGTGTAAAACCTCTGCAGTATTAGGATTAATATCATTTTCTTCCCCCCTGGATATTAGGAACAATATCAAAGAAAGAGTGTACACCCTCTGCGATATTGGGTGTAATATCACACACTGTGATATTAGGAGGGTAATATTCTTCAGAATATTATGAATAATATCCCAGGGTGTACACACATGGTATACACACACCGTTATATTAGGAGACTAATATCTCCCCAAGATATTTGGAATAATATCCCAGCTTGCACACAAATGATGTTCACTTTCTTTTATATTAGGAGAGTAATATCTCCCCATAATCTTATGAATAATATCCCTGAGTGTACACACATGTAAGCCTGCTGTGATATTAGGAGAGTAATATCTCCCTAGGATATTATGAAAATATTCCAGGGTGTACAAACATGGTGAATACCTACTCTGATATTAGGAGAGCAATATATCCACAGGATATTATAAATAATATCCCAGGATGTACAAACACGGTGTACATGCACTGTGATATTAGGAGAGCAATATCTCCCCAAAATATTATGAATAATATCCCAGAGGGTGCACACATAGTGTACACCCTCTGTGGTATCAGGAGAGTAATATTTCTGCAAGATATTACCAATAATATCCAAGATTGTACACAAATGTTGTACACCCACTGTGTTATTAGGAAAGTAATATCTCCCCAGGATATTACGAGCAATATCCAGGGTGTGCGCACATGCTCTACACCCAATGTAATATTATGAGAATAATATCTCCCCCAGATATTATGAATGATTTCCCAGGGCATACACACATGATGTACACTTATTGTGATGTTGGGAGACTAATATCTCCTCAAAACATTAAGAATAATATTCCAGGGTGTACCCACAGGATGTACACCCACTCTGATATTAGGATTGATATCTCCCCAGGATATTACAAATAATATCTCAGGGTGTACACACATAGTGCACACCCACTGTGATAAAAGTTGTAATATCTCCCCAGGATATTACGAACAATATCCCAGAGTGTACACCTGCTGTGGTTTTAGGAGTAATATCTCCCCAGAATATTATCAATAATATATTTGGGTATAGACTCACTGTGAAATTAGGAATAATAGCTCCCTGGGATATTACAAATAATATCCCAGAGTGTACACCCACTGTGATATTAGGAGTAATATTTCCCCAAGATATTACAAATAATAGTTCAGGGTATGCATTCATTGTGATATCAGTAGTAATATCTCTGCAAGATATTACAAATAATATCCCAAGGTGTACATTCTCTGTAATACTGAGTAATGTCTCCCCAGAATATTACAAACAATATCCCACAGTTGACACCCACTGTTATATTAGGAGTAATATCTGCCCAAGACATTGTGAATAATATTTCAGAGTGTATACACAGTGTGTACACCCACTGTGATGTTAGGAGTAATATCTCCCTAGAATATTACAAAAAATATCACAGGATATAAACCCACTGTGATATTAGAAGTAACACCCCCTATTATAATACGAATAATATCATAATAATAATACGAAAGAAAAGGCTAACCCATTTTCACATTAGAACTAGCATGCCAATAGAATATTACAATTAATATTACAGGGTGTGTACACATGTTATACACTCACTGTGACCTTAGAAGTAATATCCCCCTAGGATACTACGAATTATATCACAGGGTGTACACACATTGTGTAACCCACTGTGAAATTAACAGTAACATTTCCCTAAGATATTACAAATACTATCACTGGTGGTTTACACACATGTGGTACATACACTCCCTGTGATATTAGGAGTAACATCACTTTAGGATATTATGAATAATATCTCAAGAGGTGTGCACACATCGTGGACATTCCCTTTGATATTAGGAATAACATCCCCCTAGGATGTTACAAATAATATGATAGGGGGTGTACACGTGGTGTACACACATGGTGTACAACCCCTGTTTTATAGGAGTAACATCCACCAAAATGTCAGGGATAATATCCCCCTAGCCTAATAGGAAAAATATCACAGGGATTGCACAGTTATGGTACACAACCACTGTGACATTAAAAGTATAATCTCCCCAAGTTATTACGCATAATATCACAGGGGGTGTACAAACATGGTGACACCCCTAGTTATATTATAAGTAACATCTCCTTAGCATATTACAAATAATATCACAGCGTGTGTACATGCATAGTGTGCACCCCCTGTGACAATAGGAGTGACATCCCCTTAGGATATTACGAATAACATCATAGAAGGTGTACACATATGGAGTACACTCCCTGTGACATTAAAAGTAATATCCCACTATGACATTACTAATAATATCACAGAGGGTGTACATGCATGGTGTACTACCCCTGGGACATTAGGACTAACATTTCCCTAGGATATTACGAATAATATCACAGGGTGTGCACCCCCAGTGACATCAGGTGTAACATCCCCATAGAATATTAGGAAGAATATCACGGGGGGTACACTGTCTGTGAGATTAGGAGTAAAATTCCTTTAAAGTATTAAGAATAATATCACAGGGTGTACACCCTCTGTGACATTAGAAGTAACATCTTCCTAGGATATTAGGAATAACATCATAGGGTGTAAACTCCTTCTGACATTAGTAGTAACATCCCTCTATAATATTACAAATAATATCACAAGGTGTACAACCCCTGTGATATTACGAGTAACATTCCTCTAGGACATTATAAATAATATCACAGTGTGTACACCCTTTCTGACATTAGACATAACATCCCCCCAAAATATTATGAGTAATATCTCAGGGTGTATACCCTCTATGGCATTCTCAGTAACATCCTCCTAAGGTACTATGAATAATATCACAGTGTGTACACCCCCTGTGACACGAGGAGTACATCTTTCTAGGATATTACGAATAATTTCACAAGGTTTACACTCCCTGTGACATTAGGAGGAACATCCCGGTAACATATTATGAATAATACCACAGGGAGTACACCCACTGTGATATTAAGAGTAATATCTCCCTAGGATATTATGAATAATATCACAGGGTGTACACTCATTGTGATGTTAGGAGGAACTTCCCCCTAAAATATTACCAGAAATATCACGGAGTGTACATATTCTTTGACTTTAGAAGTAACATCGACCTAGAATAGTAAGAATAATATAACAGAATGGACACCCCCGGTGATATTAGGATTAACATCCCCCTAGGATATTGCAAATAATAATACAGGGTGCACAACCTCTGTGACATTAGGAGTAACATCCCCCTAGGATATTACTAATAATATCACAGGGTCCACTCCCATTGAAATTAAAACTAACATCCCCTGGCAAACTATGACTAAAATCAGAGTGCACATCCCTTGTGAAATTAGGAGTAACATCATCATGGAATATAACACATAATATCACTGGTTATACATCACCTGTGACATTAAGAGTAACATTCCCCTAGGGTATTACAAATAATATCACAGGGTCTACACCCACTGTGATATTAGAAGGAATATCTCCCTAGGATATTATGAATAATATCACAGGTTGTACACACAGGTTGTGCAACCACTGTGATATTAGGAGTAAAACCCACCTATAATATAACGAATATTATCACAAGGTGTACACATATGATGTACACCCACTGAGACATTAGAAATAGCATCCCCTTATAATTTCACTAATAATATCACAGGGTGTACACACATGGTGTACACTTACTGCGAAATTAGGAGTAACATTCCCCTAGGATTTTATGAATAATACCACAGTGTGAACACACACTGTGTACACCAACAGTCATATTAAGAGTAACATCCCCGGCCGGGCGTGGTGGCTCAAGCCTGTAATCCCAGCACTTTGGGAGGCCGAGACGGGCAGATCACGAGGTCAGGAGATCGAGACCATCCTGGATAACACGGTGAAACCCCATCTCTACTAAAATACAAAACTAGCCGAGCGAGGTGGCGGGCGCCTGTAGTCCCAGCTACTCGGGAGGCTGAGGCAAGAGAATGGCGTAAACCCGGGAGGCAGAGCTTGCAGTGAGCTGAGATCCAGCCACTGCACTCCAGTCCGGGCGACAGAGCGAGACTCCGCCTCAAAAAAAAAAAAAAAAAAAAAGAGTAGCATCCCCATGGGATATTACAAATAATATAACAGACTGTATGCACATAGTGTACACCCACTGTGACATTAGGGGTAACATCCCCCAGGATATTATATATAATATCACAGGGTGTACACACATGGTGTACACCCACTATGACATTAGGAGTAACTTTTTTTAGAATATTATGAATAATATCACAGGGTGTACACACATGATGTACACCCACTGCGACATTAGGTATAACATCTCCCTAAGATATTATAAATAATACCACAGACTGTACACCCACTGTGACATTAAATATAACATTTCACCAAAATATTACAAATTATATCACAAGGGGTGTACACAATATGTGTACACCCACTGTGACCTTAGGAGTAACATCCCCCTAGGATATTACGACTAGCATCACTGGGAATACACATATTTTGTATTAACACTCACTGTGACGTTACAAGTAACATTCCCCCATGATATTATGAATAATAACACAGGATGTACAAACATCTTGTACACACATGGTAACATTAAAAGCAACATCCCCAAGGATATTAAAGATAATATCATAGAGTGTACACCCATGTAACATTCTCCTAGGATGTTAAGCATAATATCACAGTTTGCACACATGGTGTACATCCACTGTGACATTAGGAGTAACATTTTCCTAGGATGCTACAAATAATACCACTAGGTATACACACATGGTGTACACACACTGTGACATTAGGAATAGCATTCTCCTAGGAAATTATGAATAATATATTATTAATAATTATTATAATTGTTACTTAATATTATTCATAATATCCAAAGAAGATGTTACTCCTAATTTCACACAGGGTATACTTCCAGTTATATTATTCATAATACCCTACTGAAATATTACACCTAATGTCACAGTGAGGGTACAACCATTGATAATATTCATAATATCCTACTGACATGTACTGAGATGTTACTCCTAATGTCATAGTGGGTGTACACCTTGTGATATTATTCCTAATTGCATAGGAAGATGTTACTTCTAGTGGCAGAGTAGGTGTACACCCTGTGAAATTATTTAAAATATTTTAGGAAAGCGTTACTTTTTTTTTTTTTTTTTTTTTGAGACGGAGTCTCGCTCTGTCGCCCAGGCTGGAGTGCAGTGGCATGATCTCGGCTCACTGCAAGCTCCGCCTCCCGGGTTCACACCATTCTCCTGCCTCAGCCTCCCGAGTAGCTGGGACTACAGGCGTCTGCCACCATGCCCTGCTAATTTTTTGTATTTTTAGTAGAGATGGGGTTTCACTGTGTTAACCAGGATGGTCTCGATCTCATGACCTCGTGATCTGCCCGCCTCGGCTTCCCAAAGTGCTGGGATTACAGGCATGAGCCACCGCACCCTGCCGAAAAATGTTATTTCTAATTGTAAGGTAGATATTACAAAGAATTGTACACCCCCCGCGATAGGGGGAGTAATATCACCCTCTCCCCTCCTGGATGTTATGAACCCTATCACGGGGGGTGTGCAACCCCTGTGATAGAGGGAGTAATGTAGCCCTCCCCCTTCCTGGATATTACAAACCGTATCACAGAGGGGTGTGCACCTGCCCCCCGTCCCCGTGATAGGGGGAGAAATATCACTCTCTTTCCCTGGACATTACAAACCCTATCACAGGGGATGTACACACAGTTTATTTTCTCTATAGGGAGTAATGTTATCTTTATTCCTGGATATTATACACAATATCTCAAGAGGGTATACACTCCCTGTGATATTTGGAGTAACATCCTCCTCGCCCTCCCTGCACAATAGAAACTAATCACAGCGTCGGTGTACATTCCCCGGTATTGCGATTAACATCAAACTTTTTCTTCTTGATATTAGGAACAATATCACAAGGTTGGTATGCACTCTCTGTGATAATGGAAGTAATATTATTGTCTCCCTGTCTAAATATTAGGAACAATATCACAGAGGGGTGTGTACTCACCTTGCAATATTGTTAGTAATATCATCCTCTCCTGGATATTAGCAACAATAACACAAGGTTGGTGTACACCCTCTGTGATAATGGAAATAATATTATTCTCTCACCCTCTAAATATTAGGAACAATATCACAGAGGGGTGTGTACTCACCTTGAAATGTTGTTAGTAATATCCTCACCTGGATATTAGGAACAATATCAAGAGGGATGTGTACACTTCCTCTGATACTTGGAATAATATCCTCTTTTCTCCTGCGTATTAGGAACATATCACATGGGAGGTTTACACTTCCTGGAATATTAAATGTAATATAACAATCTCTCTGCTGGATATTCGACACCATATCACAGAGGGTTGTAGAATCCCTCCAATATTGAGAGTAATATCAACTACTCTTCTCCCTTTATTTTACGAACAATAACACAGGGGTGGTGTACACTCATTTCGATATTAGGAGTAATATCATTTTATCCTCTTCTGGGTATTAGAAACAATATAACTGTGGGGCTGTACACCCCCTGTGTTATTGGGTGTAATATCATCCTCTATACACCTGGATAATAGGAACAATATCACCAGAAGTATGTACACCTCCTGCGATACTGTAAGTATTATTATTCTCTAACTCCCTGAATATTAGAAAAGGTATATTGGGGGTGAACACCTCTGTGATATTGGGAGTAATATCATCATCACCCCCGGAACTTAGAAACAATATCACAGGGAGGGTGTACACTTTCTGTGATATAAGAAGTGACACTATTCTCTCCCTTCCTGGACATAAGGAAAAATATCACGGTGGGGTGTATACCCACTGCAATATTGGGAGTAATATTATCTTCTCCCTCCTGGATATTAGGAACAATATCACAGGAAGAGTGTACACTGTCTGTGATATTTTAAGTAACATCCTCTCCCATCCTGGATATTAGGAATAATATCACAAGGTGGGTGTACACTCACCGTGATATTGAGAATAATATCAGACTTTCCTCTTCTGGATATTTAAAACAATATCACAGAGGTGGTGTAGACCACCTCGGATATTGAGAATATTATCATCCTCTCTCTCCCTTTATATTAGGAGCAAAATCACAGAGAGGTTTTACACACTCTGCAATATTGGGAGTAATATCACCCTCTCCCTTTCCTAATACTAAAAACAATATCAGAGTTAGGGCGTACACCTTCTGCATTATTGAAATGTTATCCTCTTTTTCTCTGGATATTAGGAACATCACAGGTGGGGTTTACACCTCCTGCTGTATTGACAATAATGTTGTCCTCTCTTCACCTGGATATTAAAAACAATATCACAGGATGGGTGTGCATGCCCTGCAATATTGAGAGTAATATCATCCATTTCCACCGTGGATATCAGTAACAATATCACAGAGGGAATGTGCACCCCCTGAAATATTGGGAGTAATATCATTCTCCACTCCCCGAATACCAGGAAACAATATTAGATAGAAAGTGTACACTCCCTGAGATATTGGAATTAATATAATCTTCTCTCCATCTTGATATTAAGATTTTGGGGGTAATGTCATCCTCTCACCCCCTGGATATTAGAAATAATATCATGGGGGGAGGGAGTACAACCCCTGTGATATTGCATGGAATATCATCCTGGATATTAGGAATATCCACCCCTGGATATTAGGAAAAATATCAAAGGGGGGCTGAATACCCTCTGCCGTAGTGGAAGTAACATCATCCTCTCCTCCCTTGGATATTAACAATATCACCGGAAGGTGTACACCTCCTGCGATATCGGTAGTAGTATCATTGTCTTCCTCCTTGGATATTAGAAACAATATCACGGAGGGTGTACACTGCATGCAATATTGAGAGTAATGCCATCCTTTTCTCCCCTTGATATTAAAAAGAATCACAGAGTGTACATCTCCTTCGATATTGGGAGTAATATCATTTTCTTTTCCCCCAGGTATTAGAAATAGTGTCACTGGGCGGGAGGTGGGGTGAGGAGTGGACACCCACTGCGATATTGGGAGTAACATAATTCTCTTTCCCCCTAAATATTAGGCGCAATACCACGGGGGGTGTGTGCACACACCCCACGATATTGGGAGTAGTATCATACTCTCCTTCCCTGGATATTTTGAACAATATCATGGGGGATGAACACCCCCTCTTATATAGAAAGTAATATCTTCCTCTCTCTCCTTTGATATTAGGGAGAATATCACAGGGGCAGTGTACAACCCATGGAATATTGGGAGTATTATCATTCTCTCCCTCCCTGGATTTTAGAAACAATATCACAGGAAGAATGTACAACCCCTGCGATATTTTGAGTAATATTGTATTCTACCATTGTGGATATTAGAAACAATATCACCAGAAGGTGTACAGCTCCTGTGATATTGTGAGTAATATCATCGTCGCCTCCTGGATATTAGGTGCAATATCACAAGGAGGGTGCACATCACCGTTGATATTCGGAGTGATATAACATTCTTTTTCATACACACTAGAAATATTATCACAGGAAGTGTGCACACCACCTGTGATATTGAATTTAACATCATCCTCTCCAGCCTGGATATTGGGAACAATATTACAGGGGAGGTGTACAACCCCAGCAGTATGGAAAGTAATATCATCCTCTGCTCTTCTGGATATTAAGAACAATATCACAGAAAAGGTGTACATTCACTGTGATATTGGGAGTAGTGTCATCCTCTCACCCCCTGGATATTAGGAACAATGTCACAGTGGGGTGTACATATTCTGTGATATTGGAAGTAATATCATTTTCTCCCCCCTGGTTATTAGGAACAGTATAATACAGTGGATTTACACTCATTGCGATAATGGGAGTAATATTACCCTTATCCTCTTTAGATATTAGGAACAATATTACAGGTGGGTGTACACTCCCTGTGATATAGGGAGTAATGTTATCCTCTCTCCTCTTGGCTATTAGAAACAATATCACAGAGGTTGTACACCCCCTGCAATATTGAGAGTAATATCATCCTCGTTTCCCCTTGATATTAAAAACAATCACAATGGTGTATATACCCCCTGTGATATTGAGAGTAATATCGTACTCTTTTCACCTTGATATTAGGAAAAACATCGCAAGGAGGTATACCCTCACTGCCATATTAAAAGTAATATTATTCTCTTTCCCCCTAAATATTAGGAGCAATATCAAGGGGGCGGGATGGAGGTGTACACACTCTGCTATATTGGAAATAATATCATACTCTCCTTCCCTAGATATTTTGAACAAAATAATAGCAGCGGTGTACACCCCGGGAGATATTGGCAGTAATATTATCCTCTCTTCCTGGATGTTAGGAACAATATCACCAGAAAATTGTACACCTCCTGCAATATTGGGATTAATATTATCTTCTCCGCCATTGGATATTAGGCACAACATCACAGGGGGGTGTAAACCCCCTGCAATATCGAGAGTAACATCATCCTCTCTTCCACTGGGTTTTAAGAAGAATATCACGGGGGGTTGGGTGTACATCTTCTGCAACATTGGGATTAATATCATCCTCTCCGTTATGGATATTAAGAACAATACCATAGAGTGAATGTAAGCCCTCTGCGACATTGGGAGTAATAACATCTTCTTCTACCCAGTATGTTAGGAACAATATCACAGGAGTGCTGTACAGCTCCTTTTATACTAAGGGTAATATCATTCTCTTCCCCCCAGAGATAAGGAACAATATCACAGTGGGTGTGTACACTCCATATGAAATTGGGTGTAATATTCTCTCCCCATCTAGATATTAGATACAATATCACTGGGGTGGTGTACACTTCATGTGATATTGTGAGTAATATTATTTTCTTTCCCCCAAGGTATAAGGAACACTATCAAAGGTGGTGTATATCCCTGATATATTTGGATAATATTATATTTCTCCCCCTGGATATTAAAAACACTATCACGGTGTGGGTGTCTAGTCCCTTCGATATTGGGAGTAATATAATCTCTCCATCTGGATATTAGAAACAATATTACAGTGGGAGTGTACATGGCTTGTGATATTTTGAGTAATATCATTCTCCACTGTCCTGGATATTAAATACAGTATCACAGGAGTTGTACATCCCTGCAATATTGGGATTAATATTATTCTTTCTCCCACTAAATATTAGGAACAATTTCACAGGGGGGAGTGTACACCTTTTGAGATTTTGACATTAATATCTTCTCTTCCCATGGATATTAGGAACAATATCACAAGGAAGGTGTACACCCACTGCGATGCTGAAAGTAATATTATCCTTTCCTCTCGTGGATATTGGGAATAATATCACAGTGAGTGTGTACAGCAACTGTGATATTGGGAGTAATATCATCCTCTGCCCCCCTAGATATTACACACAAAATCACAGGGATGTGTACATTCCCTGAGATATTGGGAGTAATATAATCCTCTCCATCACTAAATATTATAAAAAAATCACAGAGTCATGTACACCTCCTGCAATATTGGGAGCAGTATTATCGTCTTTCCCCTTCAGTATTACAAACAATATCACGGGAGGGGTGCTTGCTGCGATATTGGGGGTAATTTCATCTTCCATCCTCATGGATATTACGAACAATATCGCAGGGGGCTGTACACCCCTGTGATAATGGGAGTAGTATCATTCTCTTTTCCCCTGGATACTAGAAAAAAATATCACAGGAGAGTGTACACCCTCTGTAGTGTTAGGAGTAATATCATCCTTTTGGTCCCTGGATATTACCAACAGCATCACAGGGTGGTGTACACCTCCGGGGATATTAGGAATAAGATAATTCTCTCTGCCTTTGAATATCAAGAACAATATCAAAGGGGCGTGTACCCCCCCCCGACAATGTTTGGAGTAACATCATCCTTTCCAACTCTGGATATTACAAACGGTATCACAGAAGGAAGTACACGTCCTGTGATATTGGGAGTAATATCATCCATTTCCCCTCGATGTCTTAGAACAATATGACAGGGGACTTGATACTTCAGACGAAAATGGAACTGATATCATCCTCTTTCACCCTGGATATTACAATAACTATCACAAGGGGAGGTACACCTCCAGTGATATGGGATGTAATATCATCCTCTCCCCCGCCCTAGATATTACTAACCATCTCTCGTGACATGGGGAGTAATATCACCCCCTCTCCCACGGGATATTATGAACCATATCACGGAGGCGTGTACATCCCCCGTGATATGGGGAATAATATCACCTCCTTCCCCCTTGGATATTACGAACACAGGGGAGTGTAAACACAGGGTATTTACTATATTGGGAGTAATATTATCTCCCTTCCTGGATATTTCAGACAATATCACAAGGGTGTATACGTCCCGTGTGATATTGGGAGTAATATCATCCTCTCCCTCCCTGTAGAATAGAAACAATATCACAGGGGGCTTTTACACCTTCTGCGATATTGGGAATAATAATATCCACCCACCCCCAAAATTAGAAGCAATATCACACGTGGGATGTACACACCCTGCTATATTGGGAATAATATGCTCTTTCCTCCTGGATATTAGAAACAATATCACTTGGGGGTTGTACAGTTCCTGGGATATGTGGAGTAATACCATCCTCTCCCCCACCGGATATTAGAAACAATGTCACAGAGGACGTGTACATTCCCTGCGATATTGGGAGTAATGTCATCCTTTTCCTCCCTTGATGTTAGGAACAATATCACAGACGGAGTACCCCTGCGATATTGGGAATAATGTCATCCTGTTTTCCCCTGGATATTCGGGACAATATCACAGGGGGAGTGTAATATCATCCTCTCTTCCACTGTATTTAAGAAGAATATCACGGGGTGGGGGGTGTACATTTTCTGCGATTTTGGGAGTAATATCATCCTCTCCCTTAATGGATATTAAGAACAATACCATAGAGTGAATGTAAGCCCCCTGCGACTTTGGGAGTAATAACATTCTCTTCCTCCCAGGATGTTAGGAAAAGTATCACAGGAGTGCTGTACAGCTCCTTTTATACTAAGGGTAATATCATTCTCTTCCCCCCAGAGATAAGGAACCATACCACAGTGGGTGTGTACACCCCATGCGAACCTGGGTGTAATATTCTCTCCCCACCTAGACATTAGAAACAATATCATTGGGGTGGTGTACACCTCATGTGATATGGCGAGTAATATCATTTTCTTTCCCCTAAGGTATAAGGAACAATATCAAAGGGGGTGTATACCCATGATATATTTGGATAATATCATATTTCTCCCCCTGGATATTAAAAACAGTATCATGGTGTGGGTGTCTAGCCCTTTGGATACTGGGAGTAATATCGTCTCTCCATCTAGATATTAGAAACAGTATCACAGTAGGAGTATGCATGCCTTGTGATAATTTGAGTAATATCATCCTCTACTAGCTTGCATGTTAAATACAATATCACAGGGGTTGTACACCCCTGCGATATTGGGAGAAATATTATTCTTTCTCCCATTAAGTATTAGGAATGATACACACGCCCTTCTATATTGGGAACAATACACACGCCCTTCTATATTGGGAGTAATATTATTCTTCCCCCCATCCCGGATACTAGAAACAATATCACAGTGTGGGTGTACACCTCCAGCGATATTTCTATTAATATCAAAGTCTTCTCCCTGCAATCATGGAATATTATCATCTCCCCCCCTAAATATTAGAAAAAAAAATCACAGGAGAGGTGTGTATACCCTTACAATTTTGAGGGTAATATAATCCCCACACCAGGATATTAGAGACAATATCACAAGGGATTTTTACACTTCCTGAAATGCTTGGAATAATACTTTCTTTCCACTTGTATATTAGGAGCATATTACATTTAAATATTATATTACTCATAATTAGATACAATATCAGAGACGGTTGTAGAACCCTGGCAATATTGAGAGTAATGACTTCCTCTCACCTCCCTGGATTTTACGAACAATATCACAGGGGTGGTGTACACTCCCTGCGATATTAGAAGTAATATCGTTTGTTCGTCTTCTGGATATTAGAAACAATATCACTGTTGGGGCGTATACCCCCTTCAATATTAGGAGTAATATCATTCTCTACCCACCTGGCTATTGTGAACAATATCACCGTGGTGGGGGGAGTAATTAGAAAGAATGCCACAGAAAAGTTGTACACCCCCTGCTGTATTGGGTGTAATATTATCATCTTCACCTCTGGAAATTAGGAACAATGTCACAGGGTGGATGTACACTCCATGCCATATTGGGAGTAATATTCTCTCCCCCGGTGAATATTGGGAAAAGTATTACGGGGTGAGTGTACACCCCCTGTGATATTGGGAGTAATATCATCCTCTCCCCCCTGGAGATTAGGAACAATATCACTGTGGGGGTGTACACTTCCTGCGAAATTGGGTGTAATATCATCTTCTCCACCCCTGGATATTAGGAACAATATCACAGGTGGAGTGTACACACGCCCTGTGATATTGGGACTAATGTCATTTTCTTTCTTCCACAATGTCAGGAAAAATATCAAAGGGGAGGTGTACATTCCCTGTTCTACTGGGAGTAATATTATCTTCTCTCAACCTGGATATTAGGAACAACATAACCAGGTGGGGGGATATCCACCCACTGCGATATTGTGTGTAATATCATCTTCTTTCAAACTGGATATAAGGAACAATATTACACGATGAATGTACAGCCCCTGTAATATTTTGAGTAATATTATCTCTCCCCACCTGGATATTAGAAAGAATATCTCAGGGGTTGTACACCCCCTGTGATATTGGGAGTAATATCATCCTCTCGGCCCTATAATATTAGAAAAATTGAAGTAATATCACTCTCTCTAACTTTGAGTATTACGAAAATATTACAGAAGGGTTTACACCCCCTGCAATACTGAGGGTAATATCACCCTCTCCCCCACTGGAAATTAAGAAAAGTGTCATGGAAGGGATGTTCACTATCTGAAATATTTGGGAGTCATATACTTCCTTTCTCCCCCCTAAATATTAAAAGCGATATTACACTGGGGTGTACACTCTCTGTGATGTTGGGAGTAATATCATCTTCTGCCTGGACATTAGAAACCATATCACGGTGGGGGGGTACAGCCCTTGCGATATGGGGAGTAATATCGTCCTCTCACCCCCTTGATATTAGGAACAATATCACAGTGGTGATGTACATGCCCTTCGATGTTGGGAGTAATATCATCCTCTTCCACCTGGATATTAGGAACAATATCACAGAAGGTGTACATCTGCAGTATTGAGAGTAACATCATCCTTTCACTCCTTGATATTACGAACAATATCACAGGGATGGTGTACACCCCCTAAGATAATATAAGTGATAACCTCTCCACATCTGGATATTACAAACAATATCACAGGGCGGTTGTATGCCCCCTGCAATATGGGGAGTGACATCATCCTTTTTCCCTCTAAATATTAGAAACAATATCACAGAGGTGGTGTACACCCCTACAATATTGGGAGCAACATCAGCCTCTCCCCGTTTGGACATTAGGAACAATATCTCAAGGGGTATGTACACCATCTGCGATATTGGCAGTTATATCATCCTCTCTTCCCCTGAATATTAGAAGAAATATCACAGGGTGGGTTTACACCCCCTGTCATATTGGGAGTAACATCAGCTTGTCTCCGTTTGGATATTAGGAACAAAATCAAATTGTTGGTGGGGGGAGGTTGCACATTCCCTGTGGTTTTGGACGTAATATCATCTTCTCCCTCATGGATATTAGGAACAATATCACAGGAGGGGTGTACACCCCCTGAGATATTGGAAGTAATATTATTCTCTCCTTTCCTCGATATTAGGAACAATATCACAGGTGGGGTGTACAGTCCCTGCGATATTGGGAGTAATGTCATCAGGTGTCCCCCTGGATAACGGGAACAATATCACAGGGAAGGTGTCCACCCACTGAGATATTGAATGTAACAAAATCTCCCCACCTGCATATTAGGAACAATATCGCAGGAGGGTGTACATCCTGCAATATTGGGAGTAATATCATCCACTTGTGAAGTGGATATCAAGAACAATATAAAAGAGGTGGTGTACACCACCAGCTATATTGGGAGTAACATTATCATCTGCCTACATTGATATTTTTAAAAAATCACAGGGGTTTGTACAACTGCTGTGATAATGGGAGTAATATCATCCTCTTACCCCCTGGATATTAGGAACTATATACTTGGGGAGTGCACAACCCCCTGTGATATCAGGAATAATAATATTCTCTCTCACTTGGGTATTAGGAACAATATCACAGCGAAGGTGTACACCTCCTGCGATATTGAGAGTAATATCATCCTCATTCTATGGATATTAGAAACAATAGCATGGGGGTGGGTGTACATCCCTGAAGATATTGAGTGTAATATTATTGTCTTCCCTCCTGGATATTAGGATATGCGATATTGGGAGTAATATTCTCTTCCCCATTGGATACTAAAAACAATATCCCAAGATGGGTGTACAACCCCTGCGATAATGGGAGTAATATCATTTTCTTCAACTCTGGATATTCGAAACAATATCAAAGGGGGGGTGTACACCACCTGCGATATTTTCAGTAATATTATCCTTTCCCTCTGTGGACATTAGGAACAATATCACCAGAAGGTGTACACCTCCTGGTGATATTGGGAGTAATATCATCATCTGTTCTCTGGATATTAGAAATAATATCACAGGGAGAGTGTAGAGCACAGACGATATTGGAAGTGATATTATTCTCTCCTCCTATATATATATTAGAAATTATATCACGGAGGGTGTACACCACCTGTGATATTGAATGTAATATCATCATCTCACCCACGGGATATTAGAAACAATATCACAGGGAAAGTGTGCAACCCCTGCAGTATTGAAAGAAATATCATCATTTGCCCCCAAGATATTAGGAACAATATCACAGAAAAGGCGTATATTCACTGCAACATTGGGAATAATATCCTCTCACCCTCTGTATATAAGGAAGAATATCACAGGGGGCGTGTACACACACTGTGATATTGGAAGCAATATTATATTCTCCCCTCAGATATTAGGAACAATATCACAGGGTGGGTGTACATTCCCTTCGATATTGAGAGTAACATCATTCCCTCTCTCTTTAGATATTAGGAACAATATCACGGGGTTGGGGGGTGTACACTCCCTGCAATATAGGGAGTAGTGTCATCCTTTTTCCCTTTGGATATTAGGGACAATATAACAGAGAGCGTACACCCCCTGCAATATTGAAAGCAATATCATCCTCTTTTGCCCTTGATACTAGAGAAAACATCATGGGAGTGTATATACCCCCTGCTATACTGGGAGCAATATCATCCTCTCTCCCCCTGGATATTAGGAACCATATCACCAGGGGGTGTACAGCCATTGTGATAATGAGAGTAATATCATTCTATTGTCCCCTAATGTTAGGAGCAATATCACAGCGGGGTGTACACACCCTGCCATGTTGGAAGTAAAATTATACTCTCCTTCCCTGGATAGTTTGAAAAACATCATAGGGGAGTGTACACCCCCTGAAAGTAATATTATCATTTCTCTCCCTGGATATTAGGAACAATATCACAGGGGCGCTGTATGCCCCATGGGACAT
The DNA here is from genome assembly GCF_001698545.2 of Rhinopithecus bieti. Classification (NCBI taxonomy): domain Eukaryota; kingdom Metazoa; phylum Chordata; class Mammalia; order Primates; family Cercopithecidae; genus Rhinopithecus; species Rhinopithecus bieti. Next base: position 14,314 of record NW_016803630.1, on the reverse strand, counting down.
TGGGAGTAATATCACTTTCTCCCTCCCTGGATATTAGGAACAATATCAAAGGAAGAGTTTACGCTCCCTGCGATATTGGGATTAGTATCATTTTCTCCCTCAGTGGATATTATGAACAATATCATGGGGAGGGGGGTGTAAACTCCCTGTGACATTGAGAGTCATATCATTCTCTCCTTCACTGGATTTTAAGAACAATACCACAAGGGGTGTGTACACCTCCTGTGATATTGTGAGTAATATTCTCTCTCTCAATGGATATTAGAAACAATACTACAGGGTGGGTGTATACCCTCTGCGATATTGGGAGTAATAACATCCTCTTCCACCCAGAATATTAGGAACAACATCACAGGAGTGGTGTACAGTCCCTTTGATACTAAGTGTAAAATCATCCTCTCCCTTCCTGGAGATTAGGAACACTATCACTGTGGGGCTGTACATCCCCTGCAAAATTAGGTGTGATATCATTTTTTCCCCACCTGGATATTAGAAACAATATCACATGGGTGGTGTACACCCCCGGATATTAAGAAAATATTTCAGGGGTGTCTACCCCCTGTGATATTGAGAGTAATACAATCTTTCCACCTGGATATTAGGAACAATTTTACAGTAGGGGCATACATGCCCTGTGACATTTCAAGTAACATTATTCTCTACCCAACTGGATAGTAGATAAAATATCGTAGGGGTTGTACATCCCCTGCAATATTGGGAGTAACATTCTCTCTCCCCCTAAATATTAGAAGCAATATCACAGTGGGAGTGTTCATCTTTTGTGATATTGACAACAATATCATCGTGTCTTCCCCTGGATATAAGGAACAATATCACAAAGAAGATGTACACCCACTGCAATACTGAAAGTAACATTTTTCCTCTCCTCTAGTGGATATTAGGGACAATATCACAGAGGGGATGTACACCAACTGTGATATTGGGAGTAATATCATCCTCTACCCCCCCTATATTACAAAGAAAATCACAGTTGTGTGTACATTTCCTGTGATATTGGGAGTAATATAGTCCTCTATCCTCCTGTATATTACTAACAATACCCCAGAGGTTGTGTACACCCTCTGCTATACTAAGAGTAATATTATGCTCTCTATTTCTGGATATGAGGAACAATATCGCAGAAGAGGTGTACACTTGCTGTGATATTGAGAGTAGTATCATTCTCTACCTTCCTGGATATTAGGAACAATAACACAGCGAGGTGAACACCCCCTGTGATATTGGGAGCAATATCAACCTCTGCTCCCCTGGATATTAAGAATAATATCACTGGAGGGTATACACCCCCAGCAATATTAGAAATAATATTACTCTCTCTCCTTCTGAATATTATAAACAATAACATAGAAGGGTGTACACCTCCTCCAATGTTGGGAGTAATTTCATCCTCTCCCCGCCTAGATATTAACAAACAACATCACTGGGTGGGGTGCACGTACACCCTCTACGATGTTTGGAGTAATATCATCCTTTTGGTCCCTGGATATTACCAACAGCATCACAGGGTGGTGTACACCTCCAGCGATATTAGAAATAACATCTTCATCTCTTCCCTTGGGTATTACGAACAATATCAAAGGGGCGTGTACACCCCTGCAATGTTTGGAGTAATATCATCCTTTCTATCTCTGGATATTGTGAACATTATCACAGAAGGATGTATACCTCCTGTGATACTGGGGGTAATATCATCCTCTCCCACCATGGACATTACAAACACTATCACAAGGGGCTGTACAAACACTGTGATATTGGGAATAATATCCTCTCTTCCCTTAGATATAAAGAAAAATATCACAGCGGATGTACACTCCTTGCAATATTAAGAATAATATTATCATCTTACTCGCTGGATATTGTGAACAATATCACACGAGCGGGGGGTACACCTGCTGCAATATGAAGAATAATATCATCCTCTCCCCACCTGGATATTACGACTGATATCACAGAGGGTATACAACCCCTGCAATATTGGGTGTAATTTCATTTTCTCCACTTTGAGATAATAGGAACTAGATCACCGTGCAGTGTACATTCCTTGGGATATGGGGAGCAATATTGCTTTCTCCCACTCTGGATATTGCAAACCATATCACGGAGGCTGTACGTCCCCTGCGATAAGAGGAGTAATATCAACCTCTCCCCATCTGGATATTACGAACCATTTCACAGAGGGATTAAACCCCCAGCTCTATGAGGAGTAATATCACCTTCTCTTCCCCTGGATATTGCGAAGCATATCACAGGGTGGTGTATACATCCCGCGATATGGGGAGTAATATCACACTCTCCCACCCCTCCCTCTCGGATATTATGAACTATATCAAAGCAGGGCGTATGCCCACCGCGATATGCGGAGTAAAATCACACTCTCCCCCCACCCCATGGGTATTACGAATCATATCACAGGGGAAATGTATCCCCGAGATATGGGGAGTAATATCACCCTCTCCCCCACTGGATATTATGAAGTGTATCACAGGGGTGTGTAAACCTTCCGCGATATGGGGAGTAATGTCACCTTCCCCCCCGCTGAATATTACGAACCAGATCACAGGGGAGTGTACACGCCCCCGCGATAAGGGGAGTAGTTTCACCCTCTCACCTTCTGGATATTAGGAACCAGAACACGGGGGTGTACACTCCGCAGGATACAGGCAATAACTTCACCCTCTTCCTCTGTGGATGTTACAAACCAGATCACAGGGGGTGGATACTCCTCGCAGTATGGAGAGTAATGTCCCATCTCCCTTTCTGGATATTATGAACCAGATCACAGCGGGGTGAACACCTCCGGAGATATGAGGAGTAATGTCATCCTCTCCTCTCCTGGATATTAGGAACCAGATCACAAAGGGGTGTACAAACCCCGAGGTATAGGGAATAATTTCACCCTCCCCTCCGTTGGATATTATGAGTCAGATCACAGAGGTATGGCAGTTATGTCACCCTCTGCCCACTAGATATTACGAATCAATTCACAGAGGGGTGTACACACCCCGTGATATGGGGAGTAGTGTCACCCTCTCCCTCTCTGGATATTATGAACCAGATCACAGGAGACTGTACAATCCCGAGATATGGGGAGTAAAGTCATTCTCTGCCCTCTGGATATTAGGAACCAAATCACAGGAAGGTGTACACCCACCAGCATATGGGTAGTAATGTCACCCTCTTCCCCCCTGGATATTATGAACCAGATCACAGGAAGGTGTACACCCTCCGGGATATGGGTAGCAATGTCACCCTCTCCCATCCTGGGTATTACTAACCAGATCACAGGAGGATGTACCTCCCTCCCCTCCCCCAGCGCGCAATATGGATAGTAATATCACCCTCTCAAACCCTGGATATTACTAACCAGATCCCAGGAATGTGTACACTTCCCGCAATATGAGGATTAATGTCACTCTCTTCCCGCATGGATATTACGAACCAGATCACATATGGGTGTACACTCCCCGAGATATGGGGAGTAAAGTCACCCTCTGCCCCCCTGGATATTAGGAACCAGATCACAGGAAAGTGTACACACCCCGGGATATGGGAAGTAATGTCAACCTTCTCCTTTTATGAATATTACAAACCAGATCACAGGGGAGTGAACGCCCTCCACTATATTGGGTGTAATATCACCCTCTGCCTCCCTGGATATGACGAACTATTTCACTTGGGTGTGTACACCCCCCAAGAAATGAAGAGTAATATCACCCTCTCCCCCCCACCCCCAGTTATTACACCGATCACACGAAAATGTACACCTTTGCCGATATGGGGAGTCATTTCACCCTCTTCTTCCCTGGATATTATGAACCATATCACAGGGGGTATACACACAGCATATGTAAAATATTGGGATTAATGTTATCTTCCTCACCAGACATTATGAGCAATATCACAGGGAGGTGTACACACACTGTGATTTGGGGAGGGATATCATCCTCTCCTTTCCTGGATATTAGGAACAATATACCAGAATGGTGCACACCTTCTGCGATATTGGGAGTAATATCATTCTCTTCCTTCAAGGATATTAGGAACAATGTCACAGGATTGGTGTATGCTCCCTGTGATGTAGCGAATAATATCATCCTCTTCCCCCCTGGGTATTAGTAACAATATCACAAGGTCAGTGTACACCCTCTGTAATATTGGGAGTAATATCATCCTCTTTCCCAATATAAGGAAAAATAAAGCAGAAGGGTTGTACACCCCCCGCGATATTGGGAGTAATCTCATTTTTCCCCCATGGACTTTAGGAACAATATCACATGCGGGGTGTACACTCACTATGGTTTTAGGAGTAATTTCTCCCTAGGATATTAGGAATAAAACCAAAAGGTGTACACCCATTGTGATATTAGAAGTTATACTTTTCTAGAATATTGTGAATAATATTACACAGAGCACACCCACTGTGCTATTGGGAGTCATATCTTCCTATGATACAACGAATAATATCATAGGGTGTACACCCACTGTGACATTAGTAGTAACATCCTTCTAGAATATTATGAATAATTTCACAGGGTGCACACATACAGTGACATTAAGAGTAATATCTCCCTAGGATATTGCAAATAATACCACAGTGTGTACACATTAAGAGCAACATCCTCCTAGGATGTTATGAAAAATAGCATAGGGCATACACACCCTGTGACATTAGAGGTAACATCCTTCTAGAATATTATGAATAATATCACAGGGTGTACAACCCCTGTGACATTAGAAGTCACATCCTCCTTAAGATATTATCAAAAATATTACAGGATGTACATCCATTGTGGCATTAAGAGTACCATCCCCCTAGGATATTATGAATATCATAATAATATCACAGTGTGTACACCAACTATCATATTAACATCCCTCTAGTATATTATGAATAATATCACAGGGTGTGCACCCACTGTGATATTAAGAATAATATCTTTCCTAGAATATTACAAACAATAATATCACAGAGTATACACTTATTGTGATATTAGGAGTAATATCTCCCTTGGGTATTGTGCACCATATATCCTTAAAATATTATGAAAGTAACAGTAGAAGTAATACCTACCTAGGATATTAGGAATAATATCAAAGTGGGTGTACACACATGGTGTGTACATGGTGTACTCATCCATTGTGATGTTAGGAGTAACATCCCCCGAGGGTATTGCCAGTAATATCGCAGGGTGTACATCCTCTTTGACATCAGAAGTAACATCCACCCAGGATGTTAAAAATAATATCACAGACTCTACACCACCTATGACACTAGGAGTAACATCCTTCTAGGACATTACGAGTAATATCACAGGGTGTACACTCCCTGTAACATTAGGAGTAACATTCCCCTAAAATACAAATAATACCAGCAGGTATGCACCCTCTGTGAAATCAAAAGTAACATCCCCCTAGGAAATTATGATTAATATCACAGGGTATACTCCCCCACCATGACATTAGGAGTAACATTCCTTTAGGATATTATGAGTAACATCACAGGATGTACAGGATATTAGGCATACTATTTCCTTAGGATATTACTGCTAATATCATAGATTGTACACCCGCTGTGATATTAGGAGTAATATCTCCCTAGGATTTTATGAATAATATCACAGGCTGTACACCCACTGTGATATTAGAAGTAATATCTTTCTAGTATATTATGAATAATATCCCAGGTTGTACACACAGGTTGTACAACCACTGTGATATTATGAGCAAAATCCCCCTAAAATAATATGAATATTACCACAGGGTGTACATATATGGTGTACACCCACTGTGACGTTAGAAGTAACATCCCCCTATAATTATATAAATAACGTCACAGGGTGTACACTCAAGGTGTACACTTACTGTGAATTTAGGAGTAATATCCCCTTAGGATTTTACATATAATACCACAGGGTGAACACAAATGGTGTACACCAACTGTGACATTAGGAGTAACATTGCCCTAGGGTATTACGAATAATATCACAGAATGTATACACATAGTGTAACACCCCCTGTGACATTAGGAGTACCATCCCCCTAGGAAATTACAAATAATATCACAGGGTGTACACTCACTGTGACATTAAATGTAACATCTCGCCAGGGTTTTACAAATAATATCACAGGGTTCTACACACATGGTGTACACCCAACTGTACCTTTTGGAATAATACACAGCAGCAAAAACCAATGACCCAAAGCTACTCATATCAACGTGGATGATCGTTATATGATGAAATGCAAAGTAATATGTATAGTATAATGCCATATACATAAACATTTAATATGCTCTGAAAGTATAAAGTAGTGGAAATTACCTCCATCAAATTTAGAATAATAGTTACCAGTGTTTGAGGATAATGGAATAGAAAGATGATGATCATGATGAACAAGAAAAGTACAGGATACATAAACTATATTGCTATATTGTTCTTTTATTCCTTGAACAATATAAGACAAATATTGTATAATTCTTTGTACATAATTTTATGTCTGAAATATTTCAAAATAAAATCTTTTGGTAAAAGGTGACAAATTTTGAAAATAAAAGAAATAGTTGCCCTAAAAAATAATAAAAAGAAAAGAAAAGAAAAAAAAATGTCAAGTACTTATCTTAAAAACAACACATGAGATCACATTATGCCTCAGCTCAAAACACTCAATTGAATTTCAGTCCCCTTCCCTGTAGCTCCTGGGTTATACAAATCTAGTTCATGCGTTTTTCTCCAAAACTGTCTTCTAACTTCCCTCTTGTTTACTTTGCCCCAGCTACACTAATCTGCTTATTGTCACAAAATTTGATAACTTTGTTCAAGTTTCAAGGCCCTTAACTTGCGTTACCACTACCTATAATACTTTCATCAGAGTATGATAGTATTAAGTATTATGTATTAATTATTTTCTGGTATTTGAGGACAGTGGCAACATATGAAGAAAGAAAAGGACCATTTCTTGCTCACTTCCAAGGTAGATAGAACTTTCCCTGCTTTTAAGTTGTGGATCTTCCCTACTATCAAGAAAGGTTAGCTTTCTCTATGGATAGTGTATTGCCAAAGGAAAGCAGGCAGAAAGAACTCTGTGTTTCAGAGGTGGAAAAGAAAGTAGATTCCTTGGTGATATCTCTGGGAAGGAGGAATGGTGGTTGAAGATGTTATTAGGCCTAAATTTATATGGTCAGAGAATCTCCCAGGCAGTAAGACTTTAGAGGAAAGTGACGCCGGTTGTGAAGCCTGTAAAGGATGGAGCATTTCAGGTTACGGTAGATGTCAGCCAGGGGTGAATGAAGCGCAAAAGGGGAGGGCTTCCCTTTTTGAAGCAACCTTCTTCTAAGAGAAGAATCCCTTAGCATATGCTAAGAAAAGTAAGACTTGAGTGCAGTGCAAACAGCATCATTGGAGAGATAGGCGTGAACCAGTTTTTTTTTATAGCAGGGCTATATGATAGCAAGAAGCAAAGACAACCATAGCAGCAGGCACGGCTGCCAAACTTGAGCACTTCTCGCTGCTTAGAAATGGTGGCCTGTGGCTGGGCGCTGTGGCTCAGACTTTTAATCCCAGCATTTTGGGAGGCCGAGGCAGGTGGATCACGAGGTCAGGAGATCGAGACCATCCTGGCTAACACCGTGAAACCCCATCTCTACTAAAACTACACAAGAAAACAAAACACAAATTAGCCAGGCTTGGTGGCTGGCGCCCGTAGTCCCAGCAACTCAGGAGGTGCAGGCAGGAGAATGCGAGGCGGAGCTTGCAGTGAGCCAAGATCGCGCCACTGCGCTACAGCATGGGCAACAGAGGGAGACTCCGTCTCAGGAAAAAAAAAAAAAAAAAAAAAAAAAAAGGTGGCCTGCTGGACATCCAGTTCCCATGATATCAACTTCTTAATTACTTGTGTGATCAAGGGGACCCAGTATTTGACACTAGCTTTTCTACCAGAAAGGAGTGTGGTGCTCAACCTGGTTCTAACGGAATTGAGTACAAGTAAGTTATGAGTCTTACACCCTAACTGAGAAGCAAATATAAATAATCAATAGCTTGAAACACCTACAGTCCAGCTATACCAGAAATCTCATTCTCATTAGGATATACTAGGATATACTTTACACAGCTTTCCTCTTTGTCTAGGTTATTATTTATGTCGTACTATTAAATTTTAATTCAGCAAAGAGAGCATTTCCTAAATAAGGGAATGGTCTTCAACCCTTTTGATGAATTTCTGCTGAAATTAGCTTGGAGGTCACATAGAACCAGGGCTTCCTGTAATGAACACGAATACCTACTATGTTCATATTTTCCGTTTTCAGGAAATGATTAGCTTCTCCTGCTGAGAAACAACAATGTCTTTCTATAGGACTGTTATTATCCTATCAAAGGTCAAAAATTTATGAGTGAGCCAATAAAATATTAAATGCATTTGTTACACAATTTAGTAATATTGATAATCCTTGCTGAAAGATAAGTATTTGGTAGTCTATTTCTCTATTACCAAACTTTGTCAAATTTAGATTAAGAAGCATGTATAAGACTTTTCATACAATTTGCATTTGAATTGAAAGATGTGCACTCTAAAAGCTGGAACAATGAACAAAAGTCAGTTTCCTCTAGGGGAAAAAAAAGAAAATTGCTTACCAATAAGATATCAGCATGAGTAGATGATAGCTAACGATTTAGCTCACTGATTCTAAGCACTATTTTAGAAGTCTCATTTCTCCACATTCCCTGTAGCATTATCGGAATTCATGTTTTTTCATAAACTACACATGTGTGGCTACAGAAATGTCAAAGTAATTTGATGTTCTGCTGTTTCACATTCACTTTTGATATAAATGGGCATATGAAAAATTTCTAGCAGTAAAGACAATTTACTGATTCTGTCATACCTGTCTTGGTCAGTATGAGTTTTGGTATTAACATTTTCAGCTTACTTTATGATATAAGAAGGTCATTGGAAGATATGACAAAAAAGGTAAAGAGTCTTATATGATAAGTGATGAGAATCTGACTCCACAGTTCACTCTTTTTGAAGAATCAAATGGCTGGGCATGGTGGTTCATACATACCTGTAATCCCAGTATTTTAGAAGGCTGAGGTGGGAGGATCACTTGAGTTCAGGAGTTCAAGCCTGGGCAACGTAGCGAGACCTCATCTCTAATGAAAAAAAGAAAATAGCCAGGAGTGGTGGTGCACACCTGTAGTGCTGGCTACTAGGGAGGCTAAGGTGAGAGGATCACTTGAGCCCAGGAGAACAAGGCTTCAGTGAGTTGTAATTGTGCCACTGAACTCCAGCCAGGGTGATGAGCAAGACCCTGTCTCAAAATAAATAAATAAATAAATAAAAATTATATGGCTTCATCTTAGTTTCTCCGCACATACCACCTACCTATTTCCACCGACTGCATTACCCTCACCTGCTTGACCAATAGACTTGAACACTTATGTAGCCTCCCAACCCTGAAGATAAGAGAAAAACTTGATGTCTTTGGATTCTGTTTCTTACTTATTTAAAAGTAAAATATATATATATATATATA
>NW_016803630.1:0-4543 GCF_001698545.2 Rhinopithecus bieti | reverse complement strand
TATATATATATATATATATAACATTACAATATTTATTAGATGCATAATAATGTTACCAGAGCAACAATAAATATATAAGTTAGAAGTCAATATTCAACATATAGTCACCATTATGATGTAGGGGTTGTGGTGATAACAAGGTGATTTATTACTCACAATGCAGGAACAATAGTGAACATAGCAACATTCTGACTTGAAACCTCTCTTCTGACCCAGGAACAAGTATCCTGAGCTGCTGTTCATGATTCAGGTTGGCACCAATCAAATTGGAAGCACATCAATTATACATTACTGTTTCTGAGTCACAGGTGGGTATTCCGTTTCTAGCTGCTCAAATGAGTTGTCTCATTCCTTATTGCTTACCACTAGTATTCTCATCTTCTAGTATTTTTGTTTTTATCTGCTAAAGACGTGAAGAATTGGAACACTACTGTTGCATCTCCCAGCCCCAGAGAAGGATGTTCACTTCCATGTTCTCACCGTTTTTTCCTCTTTATTTGATGGCTATAACTTTGACATTCATATTTTTTACAAATTGTGGGTGGATGTTTTGAATTTTTTAAAGATACACAGTAAATATCAACTTCTTAAATTTTCCCTCACTGCTTCCAGAGGAGGCTGGTATATTTTTTCTCTGTTCAACAAAGAGAGAAGTATCAAGCTTTAGGTGGATGTCCAAAGAGTCCACTAATACTTACTGAGTACCTGCTCAATAAATTGCTTCACTCAATAATGAACACCGTGCCTGAACAACTGAAACTGACCCTTGGCTTGGTGCAGCTTGGAGCATGCTTTTTTACATTGTTTAGAAAAGTTCAGATTAATGTTTTACTCCTTACTTAACTGGTTACACAACCGGCTTTACTTAGGTGAGTAGTGGTATACAAAAGACCCTGCTGTAAAGTTTTGCCCAGGCTCCGTTCAAATCAAGACAGTTTATGTGTATCTTTGTGGTTCATAGTCTGAAAACAAAGCACATTCTATGTGACTGAGATGGGATTCTAGGGGCTGGAAACTGTCACTGATTACCTGTACTATCCTTCTACTGTTGTACCATACCATTTTCTTTTAATAAAGACTTGTGTGAGTACACCTTGGGGAGTCTTGTTGGTCATATAATTATCCAATCCTGTGTAATCAAAGCAAAGTCACCCTCTGTAAGGTTCCTTTAAGGGAGGAAGGAAAAAAAAAAGAGCATACAAAACAATTTTTCCAACGACTGAGCTTTGAAATAGTCACTTGCCAATAAACACTGGCATACAAAGATTTTATTCACTAAAGAAAGGGTGATAATTATTTGAAGACTACATTTACCTCTCACTTTACATTTTTGCTATTGTAATGTGACAGCAGTACCACAATATTTCAAATTACAAATACGCATACACACACAAAGATATGGATGATTAAAATAGCACATGTATTAAAATAGTATATACACTATATACATATATGACCAAATATATAAGACTTATGTTACTTAGCAGTTTCTGGAGTCAACGTCCTTCCTAATTCTGACATTTAAAAGTTGCAGAATCTTAGTCACTTTGTGTTTTCTGTCTGTGCTTCAGTTTCATCATCAATAAAATGTGAATAACAGTAATAGATTATATCAGACCATGCATGGTTCATAAGTGCTCAGTTACTATTAGCTATTATTATTATCATTATCTTTATGAAAGTCATCAAAAGGACAGTATATTGAAAAAGAATTAGAACTGTTTCCCATGTATTGCAAACCTTGCCAATTAGAAGTAAGATTTAGAACCAAATAACTCTCACTTTTTATTATTTTATTCAACAATGTTAAGTTTATTATTGGAATATTAGTAGCACAAAAGTAAGCACATAAATATATTCTTTCAACTGTGAACGTCCTTGTTCCTAGATCTTGTGGAATGCTATTTGAAAAAGCATGTTGTGAACTCTACAGTATTGTACAAAAGTTGGTGTTCTTATTAATTTACACCTAGTTATTGGTTCAATGTAAAATGCTGCTCTTGTTAACCATCATCTTCTACAGCACATCTTTTGAGTCAAGACATGCAAGTAGTACTGAAACTACTGCAATGTGGTAATCATGGAGACTGGACTGGTTCAACATCCAGATGTTTCGATTTTTTGATAAATCGATCTCCAAGGTTCAGCTCATTCACAGTGTGAGGCTACTTACCTCTTCAAAGTACATCACTTTTGTCCTCCAGTTTTCATATTGGCTTCCTGTCAAGGTTTGCATTGATTTTAAAGTTTTATTGTTGACGTTTAAAGCACTTAATGGCCTGATACCTTCTTATATTAATGATTTGCTAATCCTCATGGGACAAGAATAAATTTTGAGATGTACCTTTGCTAGCTGGATGTCAGTCTTAAATGTCACCTTGAGATTCAGAGTGCAAAGGCTTATTGTCTTTTGTTCACGTTCTTTTTGAGATCAGATAAGACATCATAAAGAAAATAACACAACTTTTCTAAAGGTCAGTGGGACGTCATAGAAAAATGATGTATCAAGACCTTTGGTTAATCAAATTAATGTATGTTTTCAAGCTCTCAAATAAGATTTGTAATGGGCCGAACAAAATGACTAAAGCCTCCAGAAAAGTAACAATACAAATGTTAAATCTATGAAATGCAGAAATTATTAATATAATGCTCTTATTTTAAAAACTTGGAAAATATGCTATGTTCCTGAGTGAAAAAAATATTTTGCTTTTCTTCTCTCAAAGTCAATCTCTCAAGGAATTTTAAAATTTTAGATATGTATGATCAATTGCATGGATGGAAAATGCCATAACATATTCTAGAATCAATCACAAATAGCCTTTTGAATTTGGTGTTTAGTTTTGAAGACTAGGTTATGCTATGTATTTGTGTCAGATCGCTTTGTTTAATAACACATGATTAATGCCAAGTGTAGTCTAGTTTATCTTTTAAGAAAATAACTGGTTTTTTTTTTGTGAGTGTAAAGTATTAAAAGGTAATATAGAAAATCAGTTGCTTATGACCTGGTACACTTTATAAAAGGAATTGTAGTAACTCATGATATAGAGAAAACAATTTTGTATACCCTAGTACCATTATCAATCTATCTTATTTCTAAAATAAGTATTTATTTCTAAAAACTATCTATCTATCTATCTATCTATCTATCTATCTATCTATCTAATCTCTCTAATGCACCTACCCACCTCTCCAACTACTAGTTTTGTATCTCAGTCTATTGCCTTGTCTGTCACTTGCCATATCGATATTTGATACCTGATGACTTAGTATGAATCAAATGTTGTGCACATAAAACAAAGTACAAGGAAGTGTTTTTAAAATGTTAAGCCCCGAATAAATTGCATATTACCACACTTTGTCATTATTTGCTGTTAAAGAGTGTGTTGCATATGAAAATAACCCAAGTGACTTGAAAAGGTCTCCTTCCCATTCTACCACCTGTCTATTCCCGTAGCTATGTAACACAGTTTCTTCTTGTAGATACGGCCAACATAAACTCTTTAAACTTCTATGATATGATGAAACAGTGAAAATCAAACAAAATATTTTTTCCAGGACATTTAGATTTAGAAATATCGTGGGTAAGATTATCTGTTGATAGCTCAAATCGGAACATGAAATGTGAAAGATGAACTGTTAAATTTATTTTTAAAAGGTAAGTTTATTTTCTATCATTATTTTCTATTAGAGAATTTAGTATTTGGCACCATGAAAGTGAAAGAAGAAAAGCTGAAAAGTTTATTAGAATAAAAGATCCAAAGTACAATAGCAATCTAGGGGAAAAAAGCCATGTTTAACTACTTATAAGCAATGCAAAATATGTATTGATCTCCTAAACAAATAACTTGGTGGAGAAAGTTATGAAAATAAACATAAGCACTATTAATCTGTATGTAAGCAATGCAAATCTGAAGCTATACTGGATTGATATGCTTTTGTAATTTGGGGACAGTTGAAGTTTTTAAAAAATAAAATATTATTTTTTTGCCAATCAGTTTTCTTCTCCTGGCATAGGACTTGCTTAGAAACATTGGCTGATGTATTCATTCCTTTTGGTAACTGAGGAAACTTTTAATGCATTACTTCTGCTCTGCACTAAATGTAACTAGAAGTTTAAACCATGAAAGCATGTTCCTATAGGACTGAAATACTCCCAGGGAATATTTTTTAGATATTGTGATAAAATCCTGCTGGTAGGTTTGTTTCTTCTGGATTAATGAAAGAATTTTAGAAACATAAGGGAGTCTGGTTCTTGCTGCCCATTTCTTATAACAACTGTGCTCTTTAGGTTTCTATGTGTGTGTTTCTTTTTTTTTTTAATTTTTTTTTTATTATTATACTTTAAGTTCTAGGGTACATGTGCATAACATGTAGGTTTGTTACATATGTATACTTGTGCCATGTTGGTGTGCTGCACCCATCAACTCGCCAGCACCCATCAATTCATCATTTATATCAGGTATAACTCCCAGTGCAATCCCTCCCCCCTCTCCCCTCCCCAAGATAGGCCCTGGTGTGTGATGTTCCCGTTCCCGAGTCCAAG
>NW_016803629.1:0-1572 GCF_001698545.2 Rhinopithecus bieti | reverse complement strand
GGGAGGCGGAGCTTGCACAGAGCTGAGATCCGGCCACTGCACCCCAGCCCGGGTGACAGAGTGAGACTCCGTCTCAAAAAAAAAAAAATACATAAAATGTTTTATCAAAGACATTTTAATGAACTAAAAGATAAGACTTTAGGATTTTAATGAACTAAAAGATACGACTTTAGAATTTTATTCACAGGCATAAAATATGAGCTAGGATGCCATGGACTTCAAAAGTACTTTTTTTGATTTTGGTGGTCTTGAAAGCATTGAAAACTAGGAGTTATTTGATTGTAAACATAGACTTGACCTTAGACTTTTATGAATATCATAATTTATTACTGTAGTGAAGACATTGTAAAAAATACACAAGACCAGGTGCAGTGGTTCATGCCTGTAATCCGAGCACTTTGGGAGGCCAAGGCAGGCGAATCACAGGGTCAGGAGTTCAAGATCAGCCTAGCCAACATGGTGAAACCCCATCTCTACTAAAATACAAAAAATTAGCTGGGTGTGGTGGCAGGTGCTTGTAATCCCAGCTACTCAGGAGACTGAGGCAGGAGAATCGCTTGAACCCGGGAGGTTACAGTAAGCCGAGACTGCGCCACTGCTTTCCAGCCTGGTCAACAGAGCGAGACTCCATCACAAAAAAAAAAAAAAAACCCAAACAAAAAAAGAAAACATACACAATCATTTTTAATCATCTTTATCCTTCTGTAACTGTTCATTTCATTTTCTCTTTCCGTAATTGTGCATTTTATTATTTTTAATCTTCCATAACTGTTATCTTAAGTGCATGTATTTATTTTTAAGTTTTTTTTCCCTTTAAATCAATGTTACTGTGCTCTTATTTAAAAGGAGGGGACTACCATTAGCTTCAAATAGCACTAGTCCAATATTTCTGAAACATTTAAATAAGCCTTTATTAGTGGAAAGTTCTCTGGTCTATTCACTAGTATTTCATTTCAATTTTTAAAATGTTGGTAACATCCACTGAATTGATTTCATGATCCAATAATGAATCGGGATTAGACGTCTCTACTAAAAATACAAAATTTAGCCAGGTGTGGTGGCATGTGCCTGTAGTCCCAGCTACTTGGGAGGCTGAGGCGGGAGAATGGCATGAGCCTGGGAGATGGAGCTTGCAGTGAACTGAGATTGCGCCACTGCACTCCAGCCTGGGCGACAGAACGAGACTCGTCTCAAAATAACAATAATAACAATAACACTAAGTAAGGCTGGGCACGTTGGCTCACGCCTGTAATCCTAACAATTTGGGAGGCCAAGGCGGGCAGATCATCTGAGATCAGGAGTTTGAGACCAGCCTGGCTAACATGGTGAAACCCCATTTCTACTAAAAATATAAAAAATTAGCCAGGTGTGGCGGTACATACCTGTAATCCCAGGTACTCGGGAAGCTGAGGCAGGAGGATCGCTTCAACCGGGTAGGCAGAGATTGCAGTGAGCCGAGATCGCGCCGTTGCACTCCGGCTTGGGCAATGAGAGTGAAACTCTGTCTCAAAAACAAAACAAAACAAAACAAAACACAAAACAAAAAAACATTAAGTATTTACAATGATTTCT
>NW_016803628.1:0-215 GCF_001698545.2 Rhinopithecus bieti | reverse complement strand
GAAAGAAAGAAAGAAAGAAAGAAAGAAAGAAAGAAAGAAAGAAAGAAAGAAAGAAAAGAAAGGAAAGAAAGAAAAGAGAGAGGGAAAGGGAAGGGAGGAAGGAAAGGGAGGAAGGAAAGGAAAGGGAGGAAGGAAGGAACAAAGGAAGAAAGAAAGGAAAAGCAAGGGAAAGGAAAGAGGGAGGGAGGGAGGGAGCGAGGGAAGGAGGGAGGGAG
>NW_016803627.1:0-1293 GCF_001698545.2 Rhinopithecus bieti | reverse complement strand
CCTTTATTCACATTTATCACAATCAAATTACCATACCAATGTTATTTTGATCAACTTTTCACCCTGAAACCTAAGCAAACAAACAAAACCAAAACTGCAAAACAGAAGATGTCTCAAAGTTACAATCCATTTAAGAATCCTTAACATTTAATGAGTCAGATAGACCAGTGAGGAACAGGTACCACTTTCTGAACAAAACTATATAGTAAACACAACCTACTAAAATTGAGTCCTACTCATAGGGTGGGGCTGCATTGGTCCAAAGTCTGCCTTATTCAGGTGAATCTTTCTAGATTGCGACTCTTCACAGGTTGCTCTGAATGAGCAACAGTGGTCAAACTATGACTCAAGGGAGTCACAAGTTATGTTTTTGCTTGATTTCTAACATTTATTTAGTAATTCTTAAACATAGGTAGTGAAGAAAGAGAATTTCCAGATAGCAATAGATTTAAATTGGTGTCCATTTTTCATTAGAAGTTTTTCACTGATTCTCAGTAGCTTTTCATGGATTTCTTATTCTTCCTCCTAGTCATCTGCCTCTTCCTCCCTCTCCTCTTCCTCCTTATATATTTTTCCCAAATATTGGTGCATATAAACACGTAGGATTGAACTTTTTCTTTTTTTTTTTTTAACATTTCAAGATATTATTTATTTATTTTTATTATACTTTATGTTTAGGGTACATGTGCACAACGTTCAGGTTTGTTACATATGTATACATGTGACATGTTGGTGTACTGTACCCTGTAATTAGTGATTTACATTAGATATATCTTCTAATGCTATTCCTCCCCCCACCCCCGACCCCACAACAGGGGGTGTGTGATGTTCCCCCTCCTGTGTCCAAGTGTTCTCATTGTTCAATTCCCACCTATGAGTGAGAACATGCGGTGTTTTGTGTTCTGTTCTTGCGATAGTTTGCTGAGAATGATGGTTTCCAGCTGCATCCATGTCCCTACAAAGGACATGAACTCATTCTTTTTTATGGCTGCATAGTATTTCATGGTGTATGTGTGCCACATTTTCTTAATCCAGTCTGTCATTGATGGACATTTGGGTTGGTTCCAGGTCTTTGCTATTGTGAATAGTGCTGCAATAAACATATATGTGCATGTGTCTTTATAGCAGCATGATTTATAATCCTTTGGGTATATACCTAGTAATGGGATGGCTGGGTCAAATGATATTTCTAGTCCTAGATCCTTGAGGATTTGCCACACTGTCTTCCACGATGGTTGAACTAGTTTATAGTCCCACCAACACTGTAAAAGTGTTCCTATTTCTATCCAGAAC
>NW_016803626.1:0-1822 GCF_001698545.2 Rhinopithecus bieti | reverse complement strand
TACAGGCTTGAGCCACCGCGCCCGGCCGATAAATTTTATGTTATGTGTACTTTACCACAATTTAAGAAAAAATTTAAATGCTCATCCCAACATTACCACGCCCCCCACCCTTAGCCAACTGGTGAATGTTAACTTATTTTTCAACGCCTAGCTCAAATGTCTCCTCTTGCCACGCCATCCCTTAGCTGACCACCCTTGTAGTTGGCCATCCCCTCTTTTATGCCAACACTATGCCCTGCACATACATTATACCTCTTACAGCACTTATCAAACCTAGTAATTATTGCTTTACAGATCCGTTTCCACTACTAGATTACAAACAACTTGGGGGCGGGGACCTTGTTTTACTCATCTCTGTATCCCCTAGGCTTGGGGCTTGATAAGCTGAAAAGAATCAAGAAGGGCTTGATCAATTAAGGTTCTGGCTCTTACGGAGCTCATACTGCAGGGTCATCTGCCCAAAAGAAGAGGCATCGGGGTCTCCTGAGGTTTTAGAAATCTGGTCAAACATCCAGAGCTGACTCCCACACCCTACTGCGAGAAGAGTGCGAGAGCGCGCCTCAAAAGGCTGCGCCTCAACAGTTCGGGTCACCAGGGGGATCTGGGGGCCACCCCCACCTCCACCCTGGGCCAGGTCGGTTAGCTAGACCCGCCCAGCGGCCCAGACATACCTTAGGTAATGAGCAGCCTGCTCTGGGCTCAAGGCCTCGGCTTCCGGAAACCTACGGGACGCCTCCATGACCCTCGGACTGGGTTCCAGTTACCCCGGAGGGAGCTTGGAGCTTGAATTTCGCGCACTCCCGCCCCGCGCATGCTCTGTGCGCCTGTGGCGAGGGACACAGCCAACCGTCGGCCTCGCGGCCGGCCAATCCGCGACCACGCGCTGCGACGCCACCGCCTGAGCCCCGCCCATGAGAGTAGGCGCCTGCGCCTACGCGCGCCTGGCGGTAGGAGGTGACCTCTGCCTTCGAGAAACGGAGTGTGCTGCGTCACTCTGTAGTGCCTTGCGTTTCAACCCAATTCAAACCATGCTGCGGCCAATTCGTTCGCGCATGCGTGTGCTACCATTTTGCGTGGAGGAGACTGCCCGATATGATCCCAGTCATTGTGGCGACCCTTGGAGATCTCCAACGCCTGCGTCCCCCAATCAACCCCGCTCCACATCCACAGATACCTTCCCTTCCTTGATCGCCAGTACCTGGCACTGAACGTGCTTTGAATCCAAACACCCTGGGAGGCGTAGTCCCTGTGATTTAAACTCATTGAAGAAGGCGCGGTGGTTCACGCCTGTAATTCCAGCACTTTGAGAGGCCGGGGCGGGCGGATCATTTGAGGTCAGGAGTTCAAGACCAACCTAGCTAACATGGTGAAAACCCGTCTCTACTAAAAATACAAAAAATTAGCCAGGCGTGGTGGCAGGCGCCCGCAGTCCCAGTCAGGTGGCTGAGGCATGAGAATCGCTTGGACCCAGTAGGTGGAGGTTGCAGTGAGTCGCGAGTGCACCACTGCACTCCAGCCTGGGTGGCAAAGTAAGACTATGTCTCAAAAATAAAAAAAAGTCTGGGTGCGGTGCCTCACACCTGTAATACTAGCCTTTGGGGAGGCTAAGGCGGGAGGATCACTTGCACTCAGGAGTTCGAGACCAGCCTGGGCAACATAGTGAGACCCCCATCTCTTTTTAAATTTTTTTTTCTTCTCCACAAGGCGTTATGCTGTATTTATTTTTTAAAAAAGAGAGAGAGAAAGAGAGAAGGGTCTTCAAGAATCTCAAACCCGGGAGGTGGAGGCTGCAGTGAGCCAAGATCATGCCACTGCACTCCAG
>NW_016803625.1:1011646-1041893 GCF_001698545.2 Rhinopithecus bieti | reverse complement strand
TGAATAACTTTGTGAGAAAAACGGCTTCTTTGATATTTTTAAATGTAATATTTCTTATTCTAAATTAAGGAAAAGATTGTTCATGGTGCAATGGAGAAAAATAATTTATATTGCCATTTCTCATTTCTACCCACAAATGTCTCTCTCTTCAGCATAACTCTATTCTGTGGGCTTGATATATAATGATTTTTTATTTTCCAAATAAGTTCAACAAAATATGAATTGTTACTAGTGAGAATGGTTCAAATATATATGTAGTCATTATATATGAGTCTTAAGAATCTTCAGGCATTTTAAAGATGGCACACTGTATGTTTTGAGCAACAGCAAATAATATTTTATAAAATTTCAGATTATAAGGGTACTGCAGGACCTTGAAAAGAAACCTAGAAAAAAAAATTCATTCCTCTTCCAAAGAAACTTATTTGACACTTGACGAAGGTCACTTTTTTGACAAGGAAAATATTCTCTTGAATCAAGCAATTCTAATTTAGATCTAATCACAAGGATATTTGGAGCAAAGGGTGGAAAAAGGCAGCAATTCGAGAACATCGTGTTAAATTTATGTTGTCACTAGAAAGGCTTGCAACATTTCTGATTATACTTTTAAGTTGCAATAACTTAAAAAAGGTCCTTTTTAGCCTGTAGCAAATCAATGCACTAAATATACCTATGTTAGCATAGTCCAAGACAATATGTAATATTTAATTTTAGTCACAATATGAAAATAGAAGAGAATGAGAGGATACAGGAATGAAATTATCAATATTACTGCTGTTAATGGGAAGCATTTTGTCATTTTAAGATGATAATTTAACCTTTTTCAGGCATATGAGACATAAACATTATAAAGCACCTGTATCAAATATGATCTTAGCAAGACATTTTGGGTGAATAAATAAACTGAAAAATCCTCCTGGAAAAAAAGATAGGTTTGCCAAGCACTGACTTCTTTGAATTACTTTTGAAGAAATTTTGATAGAGATTAACTGTTACTCAGATTCTCAAGGTCTAATTAATTATATCTGCCAACACAGCAAACGGGTGGGTGAGCAACATAACTGTGGAAGTGGAAGGAAGCTAAATTGTCAGGAGTTGGAAATCCTAATTGTCTTTGAACAAAGTGCTCAATAATACAGAAAATATATAGCAATTTTTTTGGACTAAAAGAATCAATAAACTTCAAAAATTCAATAACCTCCTATTTCCAGGGAGTTAGATGGAATTAAAACTTTAAATATTTATTAATAACAACTTTTAAAAATTGTATTTATTTAGCCTTTGTTGAATGAGAATTTAATATTCTTAGATGTTAGAACTAGAGCTTAGAAATGTCATCACTTGGATATGGGTCTGGCTAGCTACCACTCGAGTGAAAACGTATTTCATGAGAATTTAATTTTTACTGAGTATAATTTGTGCAAAGATGTAGTGACTTGGAAAGCTCTTCAATGTAAAACATCTTAGGAAAGAAGTTATTGCTAACTAGACTTGAAAGAGCTAATGAATCATTCACTGTAAAACTTCACTTGAACAAGAAGTACAACACCATTTTGAATATTGTCTTTTTCATTTAAATGCTGGAATTAATTGTAAAGTAAATCTCACCCATTTCCATTAAGTCCTAAATAAGTGTAGTACGATGCAGTTTACTGATACTTAAGACAACCAAAGAACAATTTTCACACCTCATTGCTACACATAAAAGAGAGGTAAAATTAAATCCAGGACATGTAATAGGAGCCCTGTAGGCTCTTTGATCACTCATTATGTGGATTTTTCCCTTGTAATATCACATTGATTTCCTGCTTTATACACCAGAACTAAAAATAATTCTGATCATATGTAAATGTTGCACGTATTATTAGAACTCTGGTAAATGCTTTCAGCTCAAGTGATTGAAACAGATCTTAATTTTTCATTTGCACAATCTTCAACAAATCATATTTTCCTTGTCTTGTATTTCTTGTCAGTGTTAATGGTGCCAATGTATACATAATTTCAGGATAATTAGGATATTTGATTAATCCATATATTTATTTAAATTTTGAATAGTAACAGCTCAAATTTCTCTCACTATCCTGAATTTTAAAAATAAATAAATAAAATAAAGTGTTATCAGGATATGTTTATTTAGATGTATGTATATATAGGTATGCAGATAGATAACATGAGTTCTGATTTGTAGTTATTAAAAAAGAAATTATGCACACAATTTGATAAAATTGTTTAGAAAATTAGTGTAAATTCAATTTTAAAAATCCTCAAAACATTAACTTGAAGTGTCTCTGGATTACAAATGTTATAGGAAATTATCATATTCAGTGTATTATAATTAAAAGGATGCACTTTGTAACAGGTAGGAAATCCTGCTTTTCTACTCAACCACATGTGAGATCTTTTGCAATTTCTTATTTCACTAAGCCACAATTTGCACATGTAAAAACTGAAATAATACAAGTCACTATTTCATAGAGTTGTGGTATTAGTTAAGGTCATACTAACAAAGCTCTTAGCTGAGCTTCTGACAAAAGATCAATAATGAGAATCTGTCCTCTTATTATTTGTATTTAAATATATAGTCATACTAATTAGTCAATAGACTCCAAATTATAGCATTTGGACTTTTTTCTTAGAAAAATGACTGAATAAATGAAAGCATGAGAGAAGTACTCTGTGATATATTGCTATTAAGGGCAAAACCAAATAAGCACATCTATTCCTTGTACATTAATTTTTGTCATGCCTTGTATTTTATAATATTTATATATCCAATTGAAAGTGGTACAATGATGATGAGGTTAATAATAATAATAGAGACTAATTGCCTACTTACCTAGAGTTAGTTTCAACTGTTATATATACAGAACAGTTCATTGGATAGATCATTGGATAGATCCAACAGATCACTGGATAGATGATCTACCTTTAGGTAGATCCTTTAGGGCTATACATAAGTTCCAGAGAGACAAGCCTAAAGATATATATTTGCTATGGGTAGTGCATTACCAACGTAGGCTGTCTCCAAATAAGCCAGGAAATAGTAATTAGCTTTTACATGAACAACAAAATTATTCATCGAAATGTAAAAATATTGTTTTAATTTTATTGAAACATTTTGTATCATAGGTAAATATTAATTATGAAAAGTAAAACTAGGTAACTGTGAGTAAAATTTATACGTTCTCATGTAAGTTCAGGAATTCCTGAATTTCTAATTGGTGGTTTCTAACTCCTCACACCCACCCCCATTTCAAACCTCACCTCCTGTGCTCCACTTCACATTTGGTACTATAGTTGTCTCAAATTAAAAGATTAGCAAATCCTGAAAATCCTTAGCACTGACAGAAAAGCCTTTTGTTTGCTACTTCGAACAAAAAGGTTTAAAAGGCACTCACAAAAGAAAGAATTGAGAAATGAATTCATAAATTCCAGAGATAACTTCATTCAGAGATTTTTTTCATTCATTATAATGAAAGGCTACAATGAAGATATCAGCTACCCAAGACACATTACAAAGCAATGTAAGATACAAAACACATGAAACAAGGTAACAGAGGTTAAATAACTTGATAACTTCTCACTCCCAAAAGGGTATGAAAGGGTAAAAGGAGTAAAGTCTGAGAGGTTATTTTTAAAAACATTTCTTTAGAAAGAGTTTAAGAACTGCACCCTCCAAGGGAAAGGGCTAGGGAATGCTGCATCGTAAATAGAATTCAAGAGAAAAAAGCTTTAATCCCATTATTTGTTTATGCTTATCTTTCAGTTTGGAGACAAGGTAGACTAGTGTCTGAGTCACGTCTCAAAAGAATCTAAATTGCAAAAGGTTGGTTGAAGCAACCTCTGGGATCAGAGAAAAGACTAGGACCTAGGAAGCACTCCATTTCTAAGAGCATGTGCTGAAGAAGATACAGGCTACACAGCAGAGAAACAGCATAGTAGTTTCTTGTATCATATAGCAGAAGAGGTAAGAGGTCTGAAAAAGTAAAAGGTAGATCCTTTAGGGCTATAGATAAGTTCCAGAGAGACAAGCCTAAAGATATATGTTTGCCATGGGTAGTGCATTACCAACATAGGCTGTCTCCAAATAAACCAGGAAATGATAAAAAAATATATATTCTTTAAAATTGTGGCACATCCCAAGGAGCACAAAACAAGTACTTTCTTTTCTCATACCTATCCTGAAAGGATTTAAAAAACATGAGTGGTGATATTGTTAAAGGAAAAACAGAAGTTGATGCAAAACCAATTGTTCTTAAGGAAGGTTTACAGAATTAGAGGGGAAAAAAATAACACAATCCTAACCTTAGGAAAGCTACAACATATAAAAGCAGAATTGAGTAAGATAACTTGTCAAAGAGATGGTAAAAGAGATCATGGCAAAAAAAAAAAAAAAGCAATACAGAAGACAAGAGAGGTGAAAATTTCAAGAAGTAGAGAGTTATTGGCTATGCGGAACATAAGGTCATGTAAGATTAGGATTTAAAAAAGGTATGTTTTACCTTCTTGAGAGTAGTTCTCATGGAATGATGTAAGCCGAAGTCATTTTATGCTGGAAAATGCATTTATTTTTTAACCAATGGAGACATTTCTATAATAGATTTTCAATTACAGAAATTTTGAAAATTCTGATAAAAGTAATAGCAGCTCTTTTTGTCTCTACCAGTTCTTGGCTATAAGTCCTGAGTAAGTCACTTGACTCAGGGATTGCTGGAGTTTGATAAAAGAAGATAATTTTGCAGAACAATGGCCACAATTTAATTTATTTTAAAGGTCTTGAAATGAATATTTTTTCTATCAGTATGGCTTACTCTAATAGGTATTCTATTACATATTTATTACAGTCTATAATATATAAAGATTTTTTTCAGTTCACGCAGTAACATTCAAACAATACATTTTGTTACTGTAATGTCTAATTTTTTAAAAAATAATGTTTTGTTAAGAAGTAAAATTAATTCTAAAAATGGACAGTTTACTTTTCAACATAGAGTTGCAATTAATTTTGTTCTAAAATGAACAAGCAATGTAAAAATTAAATAAGTAAAATTCCTATATAATATATAGTAATAAACATTTTTTTCCGAAAGGATAACTGTAAATATATCATAGTGTTATCCTTATTTATTAAAATGACCCTCAACACAAAAAGCGGAAAATGTTAGATCAGAGAAACGAATTTAAAGTGTGCTATTTCACTATTACTCCCTGAGCAGCAAACACCTATACTCCATTAAGACGTAAGATAACCTTATTGAAATGTGAGAAAAGTTATGGCAATATAGGTGATAAAACTCTTGAATCATGCCTAACAAAGATCAATAATATTGGATGCTATAATTTAAAGTAAATATTTAAGTTATTGATATATGATAATAATGTGGCCAAACAAGCATCCAAGTACTGATTTCATGAACAGAAAGACACACTTCAAGATATTTTTCCATGTCACCTGTGCAAATCTATCTCAATTAAATGAACGTGAATGCAATGATATAAGTACAAGCTAATTAACTTAGACATATGCCTAGCTTAAATTTAATTTATCATACCTTAAAGTTCAACAAAATTCGCACAAAATCATTTCCTTCAAAGAAGGATGTTTATCTCCATGCAGATTAGAAATAATTAGAGGAGCTATTAATAGTTTATTGTTGAATAGAGCCTAAAAATGACAAATATGTCTGATTGTCCATTTTGAATGTCCTGTGAGATTATCACTTATAAAATGTGACTTATATTAAAATATGTTACTTGAAATATTATTGTATTGTTAGATATTTTTTATGTATGCTGAGGAAATTTTAATCTTTTGTCTATCACTTTAATCTGTTTAGAAAATGAAATAAATATAAATACCATTCTTAAAAAATTGCCAGATCTGATGAAATGATTTTAGTAAGTATATTGTATTTCGCAAACTATAGTTTATTTTTTTCTAATGGAAGTAAAGCTTATATAATAAGGAATTCATTATTTTTCTTTTTCAATGAAAGTGAAACATGAAAACACATAAGTGAAAGTAAAAGTTAACAGTGGACAATAAACATACACATAGATACATAAAATTACATATATATAAACATGAGCATTTTATAAGTATATGTAATGTGTATATATATATTTATAGCTATCATCACAATATATCTTTGAATCATTTATTATATTTATAGAAAGATCAATTGAGTAAAATAAAGATTTTAGAAAGACTTAAATTTATGTATTTCATTTTAAATTATGGGGGAAGATTATAGTAACTAAGTTCCAGATAGCTCCCAGTGACTCACTTGTCTGCTTTTATTCATTGCTTCTGTAGCCTTCTCCCATATTTTATCATTGTTGGTCTGCGTTATGTCATCAATAGAATATGGCGGAAGTGATGGGATATAATTTCTAAATTAGGTTATAAAAGACACTACGAATTCCCTTTTGCACTTTTTGTCTTTGTCTCTCATCACTGAGTTTGGAGAAAGCTGACTGCCATGTTACCCTATGCAGAGGCCCATGTGGTAAGGAATAAAGGCCTTCTGCCAACAACCATGTGAGTGACTTTAAAAGTGGATCCTTATTTCAATGAACTTAGCAAAAGAAAACCCACAGAATTATTAACATATCATGACACAAATAAGCATCAGGAAGAAATATTGAGTAATATTTGTTTTTATACTTTCTGCCATCCAGGAATCATTTAGGTAGTAGTAACAGTATATAATTATCTATTTCTATATCTCCTGTAATTTTTACATTACATTTACATTGCTACATTTTCCTAAATATTAATATACCAGTTTCTGCAATGTGCTATTTTATTTTTGGAGATGACTATTTGGTAAACTAGTAGCAGCAAAAGACCAAAAGTTATCTCTGTACTAAAGGTCAGATGAGACAAAGAACAAAAATAAGAAAATGTCCAAACAACAGAAAATCCACCTGTGACACAAGTGACCTTTTCTCAGATAATGACATAATGTATTTTCTTTTGTACCAAAACTACAATAAAAAAGGTTATGTGATTAAATATATTGTACTTTATTTTATTGCACTATTTATAATAAGGACCTTGGCAAAACTTAAAATAGATTGTTGTAAAATAGATCTTTTAAATGAGTTNGAGACAAAGAACAAAAATAAGAAAATGTCCAAACAACAGAAAATCCACCTGTGACACAAGTGACCTTTTCTCAGATAATGACATAATGTATTTTCTTTTGTACCAAAACTACAATAAAAAAGGTTATGTGATTAAATATATTGTACTTTATTTTATTGCACTATTTATAATAAGGACCTTGGCAAAACTTAAAAATAGATTGTTGTAAAATAGATCTTTTAAATGAGTTGCATGTATCTTGTAGGATTTTGTAACTTACATTTGAGAAAGCTAATATTTCCCTCCTAAAGATTGATATAAATAAAATTTGTTTTGGACATTACAGAGAATCTATAACATTGAACTAGAATAAAATGACATTTAGATTACTTTGCTTTTTGATTAATTGCTATCACATCACAAATATAAAGAAATTGAGTAGGGCATAGATTTCAAAATGGAACCCAACAATATTCAGTCCTGAAGACAACTGCCAAGTATAAAGAAGCTAAGAAGTTAGCTCAAGGAAGTTATATGTCCATATGCATATACACCCATAAGATTATGCCATCAAATTATACACATAAGTAAATTTCTGTCAGAAAGTTCTACCATTGCTAATCTTCATAAATTAGCCCACCTATCCAAATGAAATATATATCTCGTATTCATAGCCTTCAATGATCCTCAGCCATTAAATCTAGATTTTTCTTGTGGTTTTCTTATAAAGAATATAATGTGTTAGAAGTGAAATCATATGATCTATGAAGTCGGTTAAGAAAAATATATTGAGGTCACTGCTTTACTATTGGAATGCTATTCAAGGCTAGCTGCAATGAAAAAAGGTCTGGTTATTATGAGAGCACAATGCTGTGAGGAAGCCCAAATGAACACGAGGAGGGACTCATTGCTATAGAGAGGTGCCCAGCCAGCCATGAATGTTAACCATGTTTGATCCTCCAGACAAACCTAAAAAGTACCAGTGAATGGCTGCAGTTGACATATTAAGCAAGAAGTTATCCCAGCCAAACTCAACATGAATTCTTGCCACACAAAATTGTGATATAACAAATTATTGGTTTGCTGTTTTAAGCTTTAGGGAAGTTTGTTACACATAAATAGATAACCAGAATGAAATTTGGTACCTGGGACTGGGGAGTCAATGTATGAAAAACTCTAAAACACTCGGCATTGCCTTTAAAGCTGAGCAGTGGGCATGACCTAAAAGAGCCCTAAGATGACTTTCATTGAAAGCTGGATGAGCCTGAAGGAGGCAGTTTATAACCACGAACATGAGACAATACCAAGATGAGACAATGTTATCGAAGACCATAAAATAACACCTTCTATGTAATGGCAGAAACTTTGGTAACACTGTCTCATACAGTAACATGGAAATAGAAAAGGTATCTAATGAATTCAGGTATCCGTCTATGCAGATTTACTAGCAAAGAGTGGAAAATAACATAAGCCTTACTTCTTATGCATATGATAAAAAAATTTTAAAAGAATGAAGAACTGATTTTTAACGTACAGTTCTGATAATAATTTAAAGTGAAATCCAGGCTTTGTGGCTCATGCCTGTAATTCTAACGTTTGATGAGACGAAACTGGAAGGATAGTTTGAAACCAGGAGTTCAAGATCAGCCTGAGCAACATAACAAGATCCCATGACTGTACAAAGTAAAAAAAAAAAAAAAAAAAAAAAAGTAGCCAGGCATAATGGCATGTGCCTGTAGTCCAAACAACTAAGCAGGCTGACAGGAGAAGATCATTGAACCCAAGAGCTCAGGATTACAATGAACTATGATCATGCTCCCGCACTTCAGCCTAGGTGAGAGAGAGCAAGAACTTGTCTCTAAAAATAAATAAACTAATTAAATAAATAAATAATTACAAATGAAGACAAATAAATAATTTCTCAAATTGAAAAATAAGATGATCTCTCTTCACCAGTCTCTCTTGGCAAAACATTTTTAAACTAAGAAATGTCTTCAGAGATAGACATGAAAAATTATGCAGAAGAACAACAAACCCAGGAGTTTATTATTTTAAAAAATTAATAAGATAGACCAATAGCTAGACTAATAAAGAAGAAGAGAGAGAAGATTCAAATAAACACAATTAGAAATTACAAAGGTGATGTTTCCACTGACCCCAAAGAAATACAAGTAACCATCGGAGACCACTATGAACACCTCTATGCACACAAACTAGAAAATCTAGAAGAAAACGATACATTCCTGGACACATACATCCTCCCAAGGATGAACCAGAAAGAAATTAAATTCCTGAACAGACCAATAATGAGCTCGAAATTGAGTCAATAATGAATAACTTACCCACCAAAGAAAAGTCCAGGACCAGGTGGATTCACAGCTGAATTCTAACAAATGTATAAAGGAGCCTGCTACTATTTCTGCTGAAGCTATTTCAAAAAAGAAATGAAGAGTACAGACACATTCCCAAATCATTCTATGTGGCCAGCATCATCTTGATACCAAAACCTGGCAAGCACATACACACACACACACACACACACACACACACACACACACACACACTTTGCAGGCCAATATCCTTCATGAACGTAGAAACAAAATCTCAATAAAATACTAGCAAACTGACCGCAGCACATCAATAAGCTAATCCACCATGAACAAGTGGACTTCATCCCTGGGATGCCAGGTTGATACAACACACACAAATCAATGTGTGATTCATCACATAAACAGAACTAAAGACAAAATCCACATAATTTTCTCAATAGGCATTTGATAAAATTCAACATCCCTTCATGTTAAAAAACCCACAATAGGCCGGGCTTTGGGAGTCCGAGGCAGGTGAATCACAAGGTAAGGAGATAGAGACCATCCTGGCCAACATAGTGAAACCCTGTCTCTACTGAAATACAAAAAGTTAGCCGGGCTTGGTGGTGCGTGCCTGTAGTCCCAGCTACTCGAGGAGTCTGAGGCAGAGGAATAGCTGGAACCTGGAAGGTGGAGTTTGCAGTGAGCTGAGATAGTGCCACTCTACTACAGCCTGGTGACAGAGCAAGACTCTGGGGAAAGAAAACAACAACAACAACAACAAAAAGAAAGAAAGAAAGAAAAAAAAACCCTCAATGAACTAGGCAGTGAAAGAACATACTTCAATATAATAAGAGCTACATATGATGAACTCACAGCCAACATCATACATAATGGGCAAAAGCTGAAAGCATTCCCTTTGAAAACCGAAACAAGAAAAGAATGCCAACTCTCACCACTCCTATTTAACATAGTATTGGAAGTTCTGGCCAGAGATATTAGGCAAGAGAAAGAAATAAAGACATCAAAATAGGAAGACAGAAAGTCAAACTATCTCTGTTTGCAGATAGCATGATTCTATATCTGGAAACCTGATTGTCTCTGCTCAAAAGTTCCTTGAGCTGATAAGCAACTTCAACAAAGTTTCGGGATACAAAATCAATATACAATAATCAGTGTATAGCATTCCTATACACTAACAGCATTCAAGCCAAGAACAAACTAAGGAACACAACGCCATTCACAATTGCCACAAAAGAACAAAATACCTAGAAATACAGTTATCCAGGGATGTAAAAGATCTCTACAAAGAGAGCTACAAAACACTGCTCAAGGAAATCAGAGATGACACAAACAAATGGAAAAGCATCCCATCATCATGGATAGGAAGAATCAATGTTGTTAAAATGGCCATACAGCCCAAAGCAATTTACAGATTCAATGGTATTTCTGTCACACTACCAATGACACTCTTCACAGAACTAAAAAAAAAAAATTATTCTAAAATTCATATAGAATCAAAAAAGAGGCTAAAAAGAAGAAAGTTGAAGGAATCCCATTGCCTGACTTTAAACTGTACAAGGCAACAGTAATCAAAAGAGCATGGTACTGGTTTACAAAACAAACACATATACCCATTAAACAGAATAGAGAGCCCAGAAATAAAGGCACACACTTACAACCATCTGATCTTTAGCAAAGTGGACAGCAACAAGCAATGGGGAAACGACTCCCTATTCAATAGATGATGCTCAAATTATTGACTAGTTACATGAAGAAGATGCAGAAGATATCAACTGCACTCCTTTCTTACACCATATTCAAAACTCAACATGGATTAAACATATAAATGTAAAACCAAAACTATAAAACCCTGGAAGATAACCTAGGAAATACAATTTTGGACTTACTAATTGGCTAAGATTTCATGATGAAAATGCCAAAATCAATTGCAACACAAGTAAAAATAAGCAAATGACACTGAATTAAACTAAAGAGCTTCTGCACAACAAAAGAAACTATCAAAAGAGTAAACAGACAACCTACAGAATGGGAAAAAATGTTTGCAAGCTCTACATTAAATAATGGCCTAAGATCCAGAATATACAAGGAACTCAAACAAACATACAAGCAAAAAATCAAACAACCGTATTAAAACGTGGGCAAAGGAAATGAACACTTTTCCAGAGAAGACATACATACATCCAAGAAGCATATGATAAAATGCCCAATATCACTAATCATTAGAGAAATGCAAATTAAAACCACATTGGGATATCACCTCATATCAGTCAAATCAAAACCACAGTCAGATACCATCTCACACAAGTCAGATACTATCTCACACTAGTTCTATTTACAGTTGTTTGAGGAATCGTCACACTGCTTTCCACAAAAGTTGCACTAATTTATACCCTCATGTGTGCAACCCTTGTGGAAAACAGTGTGGCGATTCCTCAAAGAACTATAAATAGAACAACCATTCAACCTAGCAATTCCACTACTGGGTATGCACTCAAAGGAATATAAATTGTTCTACCATAAGGGCACATCTACACATGTTCATTACAGCATTATTTCATGCAAAGTCATGGAATGAATCTAAATGCCCATCAACAGTGGACTGGATAGAGAAAATGTGATACACATATACCATGGAATGCTATGTGGCCATAAAAAAGAATGAGACCATGTGTTTTGTAGGAACATGGATAAAGCTGGAGGCCATTATCCTTAGCAAACTAACATAGGAACAGAAAATCAAACACTGCATGTTCTCACTTGTATATGGGAGCTAAATAACGAGAACACATGGACAGAAAGAGGAGAACAACAGACAGGAACCTCCTTGAAAGAAGAGGGTTGGAGGAGGGAGAGGTTTAGCAAAAAAAAAAAAAAAAAAAAAAGAAAGAAAGAAAGAGAATAAAGAAAAAAAAACTGTTAGGTATTATGCTTAATATCTGGGTAAGGAAGGAAATAATCTGTACACCAAACCCCCTAGTCATGAGTTACCTATATAACAAACCTGTATATGTACCTCTGAACCTAAACTAAAAGTTAAAATATTTTTAAAAAGCCAATTATCATGTATTAAGAAGAAAAAGATAGCAAAAAAATAAATGCCTTCAGGGCAAAGATCAAATCCCAGATGGAGCTATAAGACCCACCTTTGTTACTATAGGTTGAGCATTACTAATCCAAAAATTCAAAATTTGACATTTTCCAACATCTGAGACTGGTTAGGTGCTGACTTGATGCCACAAGTGGAAAATTCTACACCTGGCCTCACATGACAGATCATAGCAGTTAAAATGCAGTCACACAACAAACAATTTGTTCAGTGTCCCCAGAAAAATAAAATTATCTTTAGCCTATGTGCATGATATCTACATAAATCATAAATTTTATTTTCAGACACAGGTCCTATCTTCAAGATAGTTCATTGTGTATATGCAAATATTCCAAAATCTGGAAAATTCTGAAATCCAAAACACTTCCAGTCCCAAGCATTTTGGATAAGGGATAATAAAACTGTACTTCAAAAAGATTTATGGTGCCTCATAGAAAATTTCAGCTAGGCAGAAAGTCTTCTAAAAATTTATTTTGAAATATAATTCACATGCTATTAAATTTAACATTTCAAAGTGTACAATTTAGTAATATTAGTATATTCACAAGGTTATGTAACCATCATTATCTAATCCCACAACACTTTCATCACCACAAATAGAAACCTCATTCCTATTAGCAGTAACTCCACATCCCTCTACAATATCCCCTGGAAACAACCAATCTACTTTCTTTCTGTAGTGACTAATGTAAATAATTTCATGATCACTTTCACAGACTGAATACATTGCTCTCGTTTTACAGTCTTTTAATATCATAATGTACTTTTTTCTGAATTTTCAATAATTGTGGCTATTAGGTGATGAAAATCATTTCATGCTCAGTGAAAAGCAAAATACATTTAACGCTCATAGAAGTCAAAGGAACCACTGAAAATGAATCTCAATTTGCCTTTATAGCATCTATTTCTCTTTGTGAGTTAAGAAAGTCACATTGGGAGAGAAACAGGTGCTGGAAGGCTGCTCTTACAGGAGACTGTTAACCTCAGAATATGATAAGTGTTGAGAAATATTTTATTTTCCTTGATTCACATTCAGATTCAACTTTCTCTCCATTCAGCTTGTCAAATGCTTTTGTCTGCCCATATTCTATCTCTTTTCCTGTTTTGTTGTAACTGAAAGACTGCTAACAGAATGCTAATATGCTAAGTGCTTTGGTTCAAGCTTACTTAAAAAAAAAAAAAAAAAAAACTTTTTAGTTGCTGTGCGGCTTTTCTTCTGAAGCATTATAGTTTCTGTTGTAAAAAGCAAATATCGTGTTTTCAAGGTCACTAGTTAGCTTTTAGTAATGTAGATTTAATGTAGTGATTCCTTCTTTGTGAATGAGGGGAGGAATGTTTTAAACTTTTCCTTATTTGAAGAGACATGAACGGAACTTGACAAGATGCTCATTTCTGAGGACAGTTGCCAAAGGAATGATGAAACTGAGTGTTTTTTCTTTCAATGTTTTGTTACACTAATAATTAAAGTGGCATTATTATGGGGAAAGCTCAATCTGCCTGTAAATATCAAATATCCCATGAAACCATAATTACATGCCATTGAGGTATACTTAAAATATAAACAGCTCTAGTGACTATACTCCAAAACAAGCTGACATAAAAATAATATTTTTATGTTTTACTTACTAGATTCAAAGAGCTGTTTGAAACAAAATGCATACGTGCCTCTAGTTTTAAGAAATAATTTAAAAGGTACCTCAGATAGTGTGCCCAGCAAATATGTTCTCATGACTGGATTCTATTTGAATAGCAGTTGAATAGCACTGACCAGTGGGAAAAATGGTCTATAATACAGTTGCTATGCTTTTAGGATGTTTCCTCAAAACTCATTTTATTTAAAAAAATTCATTTTAGATTGATGATTCATAACAACTTGTTATTGAAAAAAGTCAATGCATGCAAAATAAGAATGAGTTTCTTTTTTGCTTGCCTCGTATCCATTTACCAAAAAAAAAAAAAAAAAAAAAAAAAAAATGCACCTAGGCAAGCCACCTGATCTGATTTTACTTCAGTATGACTGTTTATAGAAGTTATAATTGGAACTGAAGAGTCAAACAGTCATGTTCATGGGACCACTGTACTTAAAGATCATTTAGTTGGGACTAGGTTCTTTGGCAGGAGTATTTATGATGAATTTTTAAAATCTTTACATGATAGATTTACAGGTACATTAATGTTTCATTCAAATTTAAAAACATTTGTTTATGTTTTAAAAACATCTGCTTCTGCCTTGCCTTAGCTTTACTATCATAAATAATTAATTCATGACTAAACCAATATTGGTTATTATACTTTTACTAATTTATTCTCTACTCTTAATAACTATGTTTGCTTTGAAACATTATTTTCACCTCCTTGTTTATAACCTAAAATATAATAGTCAAAAGGGTATTGTATTTGTTATTGGGAAACCTGTGTTCAAGGCTAGTTTGTCACAACAATTGTAATTTTAATGTCCCTTGGATTCAATTTTCTACTGGTGTAACCAAATAAACATCTAGCATTATCTTATTTTACTTTTACTTCAAGGTGAAAATAAAATCTTTGAGGTTTTGGTGCTTATATTTTATCCTATTTACCAATGTCAACAAAGTAGACTAGAGACAAAATAAAGAGAATCTCCCATTTTCTTTTCTTATCTTTATTTTCTGGTAATTTCATTTCCTTTGTGAAGTAGATTTTAATTCAGTTGGAAGTTTCTGATTTCACCTATATTCTGTAACTTCCAAAACTACATTTCTGCTTCTACCTATGAACATCGATCTTGGGAATTTAAGAAAGCACAAATAAAAGTAGTGAAATCATGTAACAGAACAAATGTAATCTGTACAGTTAGATGTTTCTTAAGCTAATACATCTTTCCCTTAACTGTCAGGGTTTTTTCTTCATATGATTAATAAACATAATGGAATAATCAGTACTCATTGAGCTCTAAGTTGTAGGAAATATACTTTATTTTAGCAATACACAGTGTCAAATTGATCTCTATTTAACTAACATTGTTGCAAAAATTTAGTCATCTTTATTCAGTGTTACATCTTTTGCTTATCCATCTACTACTCTTATTTATTTGATTTTGAAAATTATACACTGCATATCTTAAACAATTGTTGCCTCGTCTTAAGCAATGATGTTTGGTAAACATGAATTTGATTAATTCTCACCTGTTTTTTCAGTAATGGGTACATCTAACAATGAACTTTGTCACAAAGGATGAGAAATTTATTTCCTCTCAACTTTCAGAGATTCTCTATTATACTTCCATTTAATCAGAGTTAAAAAAAATAAAAAATAAAACAACAACTACAAAATGATCCTCCCTTCTGTGAGAGTGAGATGTATTTGGGATGTGTTTGACTTTTCTTTCTCTGGTTTGAGATACTTTAAAAATGTGACAGAATATATTAAGTACTGAATTATTTCAATTGCAGTAAGTAGAAAAAAAAGAAATAAATACCATTTCCAGGTAATAAAAAGTATTTCACAGTTATATCCACTGGACCATACTGAACATCTACATAGAGAACAGGGAGCATTGTATACACAGAGTGGTTTAGTTATCAGATAAATACCATCCACAACACCTAAAAATTTTCACAGCAGAAAGAATTCATCCCAAGGCAGAGATTATGAGATATGATATAGTATAAAAATGCAACCTAGGCCTTAGAAAATTTTTTTGAGATAGGTTAGTAGTTCTAACTCTACTCAATTTTATGTTTTCTAAATTTAGCATTTGCATATAGCTTTCAATCAGTGTAGCACCATGAAATACCCAAATTTTGTTATAATATTCCAGATTTATTTAAAATTGTTAATTCTAGAAGTACTTTAATTTAAATATAATAATTAAAACAACATGGTAACTTCTCATTGAAAATGTAAATTATTTATAATTTAACCTGCCAGAGACACTTATTTAGACTTTCTAGAAAATAATATGTTTAGGTTCATAAATAATTTAGAACATTTACATGCTGAAGGCAAAGAAAAATTTTCTATATTTATTATTTGTATACCAAATTCAAATATTCTCTCTATACCTCTGCAAAGAAAATCTCAATGAAATGGAGATGCCCCTCCTGGCTCTGCTTTTCTCCTTAGATTTTACCTCAGCTACTTTGTTGTTAAATAAGTCACATCTCTGGACTAATAGAAAAGACTTGTACTTTGATAAATCTTGGTTTGCTTTTCCCAAGAAGCTTCCCTTCTATTTCTTCACATATAATCGTCAAGTCATTCTCCCAGATTCAACCCAAAACTTTTGAAACGTATCCTATTTTATAAATTTTACTATCTTGTGTTGCAATAAACTGATATTCCTATCTAGAAGTTGCAATTACTTTGTCTTGTGATTTGCTGGTTTACATTTTTGATTCTCTCATTTGCTTTTGCAGACTAAGGTGGAGAGCACATCTTGTTCATTTTGTATCATTTATGTCTGGGATAATTCCTGGCTCATAATATGCAAATGTTTTGAAAGAATGACCAGCAAGTCACACCGACATAAAACTAAAGAAATGAGTCAGTGTTTTATTCACTGGAAACAGAAGTTGAACAAGTAATGCTGATTGAAGTTTTCCTTTGCAACTAACTATTGAATACCATGAAGACACTGCATTAGACAGTAGAGGAAATTACTGGGCCCAGTAAAATGTTCAACTTTTGCTTCAGTAAAATATTTATTTTGCAGTACTATGGAGGATAGACTAGAAATAGGAAAAAGATTGACATGAGAAATGAGTGAGTAAATCATGATGATAATACAATTGCCAAAAGATGCTGAAAAACTGAACTTAGGCAAAGACAGAGTGAAGGAAAACGCGAAACCTTTTAGAGGCAGAAGAACAAGATTTGGTGACAGCTGGTTGTATGCAAGATAATGATGGGGAGAGAGAAGTCTCAGATTATTTATTGTTTGGATGACATTCACAGAAATATGAAATGAAGCAGTATGAAAAGATTATATTTATTCTTTTTATGACTTGAAAAATGGGAGTGATAAAGATGATTATTTAAGTTTTAAAAATGGACTCATTGGAGTACTAATGAGCAATTCAGATAGAGATATCCAGAAGATAAGAATAAAGTATAAGGGTCAAGCAAGATTCCTGGACAAAAAAAAACAAGGTCTTAGAGATCATAATCAGAAAAATGACAACTTAAGGCAACAATTTACAAATGAGATTATGTAGAATTCTATGAGAATTGAACAGAAAACCCTAGAGACATTGCAAGGAAAAGGTTTGTACAAAAGGAACTGAAAAAAAAAAATCTAGAGAGAAATCCTTTAAAGATAGATATCAAAAAGTAAAGACAGAAGGTAATTTCAAGAAGAGTCATGATAAACAGCACCAAATCTATGAAGATGAGAGCAAGTCAAAACCAACTTTATAAACATTAGTC
This sequence comes from Rhinopithecus bieti, assembly GCF_001698545.2. Lineage (NCBI taxonomy): Eukaryota > Metazoa > Chordata > Mammalia > Primates > Cercopithecidae > Rhinopithecus > Rhinopithecus bieti. The sequence goes on along the minus strand of NW_016803625.1, from coordinate 1,023,958 downwards.
TATTTTCTCATTAATAATTTTCATTTTATGCTCAATAAAGATAAATTAGGAAAGAATTTCCTAAATGGTGAAACATTAAATGTAAATAGTAAAAAATACAAACATGTTCACATATGAAAAGAACACTCATTCAAAATGTAAGCAAAAATTAAACTGTGTCACCTAATTTAAGGGGCATACAAAACTTTAATAAAAATAATATAAAATTTTAATGTGAAAATAAAGAATGTTTTAAGAAATTAAATTGTTTGCACCCATCTGGGGAAGAAACCTAATGTATTAAGGAGAAAATTATATTCACGGTTGAATGCAGAACTTTTGCTTAATATTTATTATGTGTCATCATATGCTATTATACTACTTGAAAGGCAACGTTGAAAAATTTAATGATCTAATAAGAAAATATGTTAACATACTTGATATAGAAAAATAAGCAGGCAAGGAAACTATGTACAAAGAGTCACAATAGAACACATGTTTCACCAAACTTAAAACATATTGGTCAAGATGGCTGCTTAGAAGCAGCTAATGTGTGTGTCTCTAATGAAGAGGCACCAAAGAGGCAAGTAAATACAACACCTTCAATTGAAACATCCAGGTACTCGCATTGCAACTCATCAAGGAAACAACTAGACCCACGAAGAACAAAGAAAAGCAAGACAGAATAACGGCCCACCAGGGAGCAGCACTGAGCCAGGGGAACCTCCTTCACCAGTGGTGAGTGAATGTGTGACCCTGGGAAACCATGCTTCTCCCATGGATCTTTGCAACCCTCAGGTCAGGAAATTTCCTTATGAACCCACTTCACCAGGGTCTTCATTCTGACAGACAGACATACGTGCAGTCCTGGCAGAGCAGCAGCTCAGGTATACATGGACACCCTGGAGCTTTAGAAACTGGAGCTTTCCAGCAAAACTAGTTGCAGCTCTATCAAAGTGGGAGGTTAGACTCCCATACATACCCCAGAAAAGAGGGTGAATCCAGGGTGCTGAGCAGCAACAGCCTGCAGGCCCCAATTCCACAGCAGCTCACCAGGTAAAACCTACTGGCTTTAAATTGTAGCCAGCCACCTATAGCGGCATCACACCTCCCCAAAAAGGAGCTCCCAGGGGGACGGGTGGGCCATCATGTTTGCTGTTTGGGTATCTTAGTTGTTTCAGCCTTCAGACTTTGGAGAGTCCAAGCTGACTGGAAGCGATTCCCCAGCACAGCACAGCTGCTCTACCAAAATGTGGCCAGACTGCTGCTTTAAGCAGGTGCCTGATCCCATTCCTCCTCAGTGGGTGGGACCTCCCAACCATGGCCTCTAGCCACCCCTGCCTGTGTTCTCCAGACCACAGAGATTTGAATTCTCCCTGGGACGGAGCTCCCAGAGGGACAGGTATGCCACCATCTTCGCCGCTTGGGTGACTTAGCTTAGCTGTTTGACTTCAGAGTGTCTGAGTGTCTGACACTTCAGAGTGTCTGAGTGACAGAGTGTCTGAGTGTCTGACTCAGAGTGCTGAGTGTCTGAGGTGACTGGGTGCTGAAGCGGAACCCCCAGCACAGCCCAGTTCTCTATCAGAATGTGGCCAGACTGCTGCTTTAAGCGGGTCCCCAGTCCCATTCCTCTTCACTGGGTGGGACTTCCCAAGCAGGCTGCCAGCCATACCTGTCAGTATTGTCTGGCCAATGGGGATTTGAATTCTTCCTGGGATGGAGCTCACAGAGGAAAGGGCAGACCACCATCTTTGCTGTTAGGGAAACTTAGCTATTCCAGTATTTGGGCTGTGGAGGGTCTGAGGTGACCACGGGCTGAAGCAAACCCACAACACAGCACGGCTGCTCTGCTAAAATAGAGCCAGACTCCTTTTTTAAGTGGGTCTCCAATCCCATTATTCCTCACTGGATGGGATCTCCCAACCGGGGTCTCCAGTCACCTCCTACAGGTGCTTTTGGGCCAGCAACAGACCTGTACCTCCCTGGGAAGAAACACCCACAGGGAGAGGCAGGCTGCCATATTTGCATTTTGCAGCCTTCACTGGTAATACCTCTGGATACTGGAAAATCCAAGGTGACTAGGGACTGGAGTGGGCCTCAAGCATACTGCAACAGCCCTATGGAAAAGTGGCAAGACTGTTACATGGGTGCCCATTTCCATATCTCCTCACCAGGCAGGTCCTTCAGGAGTATGGGGCCCCAACCATACTCCACCAGAGTTATCCAGCCAATAGCAACTTGGCAACTCCCTGAAAAGAGCCTCCAGGGGCAAAAGAAAGGCTTTCAGTCACTGCCTCTACAGTGGAACTGCCTGCCCTTGCCACCCTTGAGCTAATGAAGAAGCAAGTACCCGAAATACCTTATCCACACCTCCACCAAGCTATAATCAACCCAAAGAGAGGTCAGTTCATCTTCCACGGGTTCCACATCCCTGCCCCCCTACTGCTCATCACCATACGGGGAACCCCTGACTTGGGCCCGCAGCATAGGTCCTCCATCCTGGGCTGAATGCACAAAGAAACTGATGACCTGCATCTCTCTGGGTTGGAGCCCCCAGGAGACAAGCAAATGATCCTCAGCCACAATTACTACTAAGATTTCTTCCTTTGCTTCCTCCAAGGTGGGGAAGGAACTTAGGCACTGAGACCACCCCAGAGTTGCAGTGGGCACACCAGGAGTGCCAAGTCATGATCTGCAGTCTGCACTCAATAGGGAGAGGAGCCCACACTTTCAGAGCATTGACTGTGAACACAGCTGCAACTGTGAGGAAACATATGGAAACCACACAACCAAGCAAGTCTACCAAGACACCAGTAAGCCTAAGTACCTCCTACTTGATCACACCCCAAAGTCTCAACACCAAAAATACCTCTCAAAAATACACCCCTCTGAAACCAGAGACAAAAAGTCAGCTTCAAATAAATATCCTGCACAAAACCTTGGCCCAGTATAAACTTCCAGAAAAGAAGTCTATCAACTGTACTCAATCTACACTGAAGCTAAAGGAACACCCAAAAGCAGAGATGAGAAAGAACCAATGCAAGAACTCTGATGACTCAAATGGCCAGAGTGTTTTACGGCCTACAAACAACCATACCAGTTCTCTAACAAGAATTCTTAATCAGGCTGGACTGGCTGTAATGACAGGAAGATAATTCAGAATATGGATAGAAACAAAGATCATCAGGAGAACAGCAAAACCCAATCCAAGGAAAATAAGGATTACAATAAAGGGATACAGGATTTGAAGGATGAAATATGCAACATAAAAAAGAACCTAACGGGTCAAACAGAGCTGCATAACACAATACAGTAATTTTACAATGCAGCCACAAGTATTAACATCAGAATATATCAAGCTGTGGAAAGAATCTCAGAACTTGAAGACTGGTTTTCTGAAGTAAGACAGACAAAAAATGAAGAAAAATAATGAAAGGATTAAAAAAAAACTCTTGGAAGTAAAGTATGGGATTAGGTAAGGAGGCCAAATCTATGAATCATTGGCATTCCTGAAAGGGAGGGGGAGAAAGCAAACAACTTGGACAACACATTTAAGGATATCATTCGTAAAAACTTCCCCATCCTTGCTTGAGAGCCCAACAACAAAATTCAGAAAATACAGAGAACTCCTGAAATATTCTACACAAGAAGATTATCCCAAGACACATAATTGTCAGATTTTCCAAAGTCAAAATGAAAGAAAGAATATTAAAAGCAGCCAGAGAGAAAGGGCAGGTCACCTACAAAGGTAACCCCATCAGGCTAATTGTGGACCTCTCAGCTGAAACCCTGCCAACTAGAAGAGACTGGGGTCCTATATTCAACATTCTTAAAAGTAAATCTTCAATCAAGAATTTCATATCCAGCCAAATTAAGCTTCCTAAGTGAAGAAGACATAAAGTCTTTTTCAGATAAGCAAATGTTGAGATAATTTATTACCACCAGACCTGCCTTATAAGAGATCTTGAAAGGAGCACCAAATACAGAAAAGTCCACTGTCAGCTAATACAAAACACACTTAAACACACAGACTAGTGTCACTGTAAAGCAACCACACAAAAAAAGCCAACATAATAATATCAGCTAACAGCACAATGACAGGATCAAAACCATACGTAGAAATAGTAACCTTGAGTATAAACTGGCTAACCCACTTAAAAGGCACAGAGTGGCAGGTGAATAAAAATGCAAGACACGATTGTATCCTTTCTTCAGGTGGAAAATCTATCAAGCAAATGAAAAACAGAAAAAGCAGTGGTTGCAATCCTAATTTCAGACAAAACTTTTTTTTTTTTTTTTTTTTTTTTTTTTTTGAGACGGAGTCTCGCTCTGTCACCCAGCCTGGAGTGCAGTGGCGTAATCTCAGCTCACTGCAAGCTCCGCCTTCCAGGTTCATGCCTTTCTCCTGCCTCAGCCTCCAGAGTAGCTGGTACTACAGGCGCTCACCACTGCGCCCAGCTAATTTTTTGTATTTTCAGTAGAGACGGGGTTTCACCATGGTCTTGATCTCCTGACCTCGTGATCTGCACTCCTCGGCCTCCCAAAGTGCTGGGATTACAGGCATGAGCCATTGCGCCTGGCCCCAGATAAAACATATTTTAAGCTAACAAAGATTTAAAAAGGCAAAGAACAGTAAAGGGTTCAATTCAAGAAGAAGATCTAACTATCCAAAATGTATATTCACACAATGCAGGAGCACCTGAATTCATAAAGCAAGGTCTTAGAGAACTACAAAGAGACATAGAGTCCCACACAATAATAGTGGGAGACTTTAACACTCCATTGATGTTATGAGGCAGATCATCCAGGCAGAAAGTTAACAAAGATATTCAGGACCAAACTTAACGTTAGACCAAATGTATCTGATAGACATTTACAGAACTGTCTATCCAAAAGCAACAGGACATACATTCTTCTTATTGGCACATGCACATACTTTATAATCATCCACAGAATTGTACATAAAACAATCCTCAAGCAATGTAATATAACCAAAATCATACCAAACACACTCTTGGACCACAGTGCAATAACAATAGAAGCCAAGACCAAGAAAATCACTCAAAACCATGCAGTCACATGGAAATTAAACAACATGCTCCTAAATGACTTTTGGGTAAATAATGAAATTATGACAGAAATCAGAAAGTTCTTTGAAAATAATGAGAACAAAGATAGAACATACCAGCATCTCTGGAACACATCTAAAGCAGTATTAAGAGGAAAATTAGTAGCACTAAATGCTCACATCAAAAAGTTAGAAAGATTTCAAATTAACAAGCTAAATTAATAAGTGAGAAAATTAGTAAAGCAAGAACAAATCAATCCCAAAGCTAGCAAAAGATTAGAAATATCCCAAATCAGAGCTGAACTGAAGGAATGCAAGACATGAAAAGCCATTCAAAAGATCAATGAATCCTGGAGTTGCTTTTTCAAAAAAAAGAATAAAATAGGCCACTAGCTAAACTAAAAGAAGATCCAAATAAACACAATTAGAAATGACAAACGGAGTGTTAATACTGATCCCACAGAAATAAGATCAACTATCGGAAATGACTATGAACTCCCCTAGGCACACAAACTAGAAAACCTAGATGAGATGGATAAATCCCTAGACACATACACCCTTCCAGTACCAAGTCAGGAAGAAATTGATTCCCTGAACAGATCAATAATGAGTTCTGAAATTGAATCAATAATAAATAGTTTACCAAGCAAAAAATAAAAGCCCAGGACCTGACGGATTCATAACTAAATTCTAACAGATATACAAAGATGAGCTGGTACCATTCCTCAGAAACAATTCCAAAAATGTAAGGAGAAAGAAGTCCTTCTTAACTCTTTCTATGAGGCCAGACTTATTTTATACCAAAACCTGGCAGAGACAGAACAAAAAAGAAAACTTCAGGCACTGTTCCTAATGAATGTCAGTGTAAAAATTTTCAACAAAATACTTGCACACTGAGTCCAGCAGCACATAAAAATGCTAATCCACCATGATCATTGATCAAACAGGCTTTTTCCCCAGGATGCAAGGTTGGTTCAAAATACACAAATCAATATGTGATTAGTCACATAAACAGAACTGAAGACAAAAACCTCAATAGATGCAGAAAAGGCTCTCTATAAAATTAAACATGTTGAAAACTCTCAATAAATTCGGTATTGGAGGAACTTAACTCAAAATAATAAGAGCCTTATATGAAAAACCCATAACCAACATTCTGCTGAATGGGCAAAAGCTAGGAGCATTCTCCTTGAAAACCAACACAACACAAGGATTTCCCTTCTCACCACTTCTATTCAACATATTATTGGAAGTACTGGCCAGAACAACCAGGCAAGGGAAAGAAGTAAAGGACATCAAACTTGAAAAGAGACAGTGAAACTATCTCTGTTTGCAAATGACATGATTCTATACCAATAAACTCCATCGTCTCGGCCCAAAAGCTCCTTCAGCTGATAAATAACTTCAGCAAAACTGCAGAATACAAAATTGTACAAAACCACTAGCATTCCAAAAACCACCAACAGCTAAATCAAGAGCCAAATCAGAAAGGTAATTACATACACAGTTGCCAGAAAATGAATAAAATACCTAGGAATACAGCTAACCAGGGAGGTGAAAAATCTCAACAATGAGAATGACAAAACATGGCTCAAAGAAATCAGAGAAGACTCAAACAAATGGAAAAACATTCCATGCTCATGGACAGAAAGAATTAATATTTTAAATGGCTACACTGCCCAAAGCAATCTACAGATTCAATGCTATTCCTATCAAACTACCCAAGACATGCTCCACAAAACTAGAAAAACCCATTTTAAAATTCATATGAACAAAAAAGAGCCCAAATGGCCAAGTCAGTTCTAAAAAAAAGAACAATGCTGTAGCCATCATGTTATCTGACTTCAAACTTTCTACAGGGCTACGGTAACCAAAACAGCATGATACTGGTACAAAAACAGGCACATAGACCAATGGAACAGAATAGAGAGCCCAGACATAAGGTCACACTTCTGTGACTATCTGATCATCGACAAAGCTGACAAAAACAAGCAATGAGGAAAAGACTCCCTATTCAATAAATGGTGCTGGGGTAACTGGCTAGCCATATGCAGAAAACTGAAGCTGGACCTCTTACACCATACCACAAATCAACTCAAGATGGATTAAAGACAAATGTAAAACCCCAGACTATAAAATCCCTGGAAGACAACCAAGGTAATACCATGTGGATATAGGAAGGGGCAAAGATTTCATGACAAAGACATCAAAAGCAATTGAAATAAAAGCAAAAAAATGACAAATGGTATCTAATTAAATATAGTAGCTTCTGCAGAGCAAAAGAAACTATCAGCAGAGTAAGCAGACAACAGAGTAAGCAGAGTAAGCAGAATGAGGGAAAATTTTTGCAAACTATGCATCTGACAAAAGGCTAGTAACCAGCTTCTATAAAAAACTTAAACAAATTTACAAGAGAAAAATAAACAACTCCATTAAAATGTGGGCAAAAGACATGAACAGACACTTCTCAAAAGAAGACATATGTGCAGCTAGCAAGCATATGATAAAAAGCTCAATATTACTGATCATTAGAGAAATGCAAATCAGAACCACAATGAGATACCATCTCATATCAGTCAGAATGGCTATTATAAAAAAGTCAAAAAATAACAGATGCTACAAGGTTGTGGATAAAAGGAAACACATACACCAGTGGTGTGAGCGTAAATTAGTTCAACCATTGTATATAAAGGTATGTCAATTCCTCAGAGAGCTAAAAGAAGAACAACCATTCGACTCAGCAGTCCCATTACTGGGTATATACCCAGAGGAATATAAATCATTCTATCATAAAGACACATGCATTGTGAAAGTTCACTGGAGCCCTATATAATAGCAAAGATGTAGGATCAACCTAAATGCTTATCAATGATGGATTGGATAAAGTAAATTTGGTAAATATATGCCACGGGGTATTATGCGTCCATAAAGAAGAACGAGATCATGCCTTTTGTTGGAACATGAATGGAGGAAAAGACTATTGTCCTTAGCAAACTAATGGGGAACAGAAAACCAAAGACTACATGTACCTACTTAAAAGTGAGAGCTGAATGGTAAGAACAGATCAACCCAAAGAAGGAAACAACAGACACTGGGGCCTACTTGAGAGGGGAGGGTAGAGGAGGGAGAGGAGCAGAAAAGATCTCTGCTGGGTTATCTTTGAGATAATTATTGGGCTTAATACCTGAGTGATGAAATTATATGTACAAAAACTCCTGTTACACATTTTTACCTTTGTAACAAACCATTATACATGCCCCAAACCTCAAATAAAAGTTAAAAGATATTTTAAAAATTGTTGAAATTGTATGACAACTTGGTTTATATATGAATTAGTTGACAAAGAAATTTTAGAAACAGTAAAACTTATATAGTCATTTGGTATGTGACACATAAGATGTCATATATTAGAAACAAAATGTTAAATATCATCATGAAGAAAAAATCAATTTATTTCTCACACTAAATAGAAGACTAAAATTCTGATGCATTAGACTCTTTAAAATTAATAGGAAGATACAATAATTTGTAATATCTAGGGCTAAGTCTAAGGAGAAACATGAAGTATCAATAGGACTCTGAGTGAGTTATCTCTTTCTTGCAAGAAATTTTATTTATTCAACAATACTTACTGAAGCTCTACTGTGTAATAGGAATTGAGTTAGGTGATGGGGGCACAATAATAAATGAAACCCGTGTATTAGTCTGTTTTCATGCTGATGATAAAGACATACCTGAGATTGGGAAATTTATAGATATACACACAATGGTTATATAAATAAAACTACATATATAGTGTGTGTGTGTGTGTGTGTGTATGTATATATAGTTTTAATGGACTCACAGTTCCACGTGGCTAGGGAGGCCTCATAATCATCCTAGAAAGTGAAAGGCACATCTTAAACATGGCAGCAGGCAAGACAGAATGAAAGCCAAGTGTTAGGGAAGCCCCTTATAAAACCATCTGATCTTGTCAGACTTATTCACTATCATGAGAACACTATGGGGGAAATCACCCTTATGATTCAATTATTTACCACCAGGTCCCTCCCACAACACGTTGGAATTATGGGTGCTATAACTCAAGATGAGACTTGGATGGGGATGCAGCCATATCAATCCATAATGTCCATAATGCTATAGGAGGGCAGAAGAGGTGTATGTACTCCATCTTGGAATACTTGAAAGGTAAAACATCATAGATTATCTTCTAGAGAAACTGTTTCATAAATTGAGACTTGAAAGATGATTTTCCAAAGGAATAGAATCAGTCAAAGAAAGGAAAATTTTCCAATAATCAAAAACAAGTGAAATGTTACAACATGAAAGAGTATGGCAGATTAGAAAAAAGATAAAGTTACTTGAGTTTGGCTGACTGAGAAGATAGCAACAGTATGTCAGAGGAATTAAGAGCCTTAGAAAACTTGCTAAGGATCTTGGACTTTATTTTAAGGGTAATGGGAAACCATTGCATGATTAAAGTAGGAGAGTTATACACTCATAAGTAAGAAACAATAACTGTGAAGATGAATGGATAAGTATAAATTTTGAGTTGGAGGACTCAGTAATTAACTAAACATGGGGCATAAAGGAAAGTGGGCACTCAAAAGTAACATGTATCTCGTGTTTTGAGCATGTTATGGTCTGTTTGTGTCCTCACAAAATCCCTATGTTGAAACCAAATAGATGATATAATGGCTCTTGGGAAGTGATTAGATTCTATCTTCATGGATTAGATTAGTAGCCTTATAAATGAAGCCCCAGTGGCTGCCTTTTTTCTCTTACCATAAGAGGACAAAGCAAGAAGATGCCATCTACGAAACAAAAAATGAGCCCCCTTCTGACACCAAATTGGCTGGCACCTTGGATATTGAATTTTACAATCTTCAGTCCTGTCAGAAATACAGTTTTGTTGTTTAAAAATTATCTGGTCTTGGTATTTGCTATAGTATCTAGAATGGACTAAGAGTACCTGGGTAGATAATGATGCCATTTATTGAAACATGGTAGATTTGGTGAAAAGCAAATTAGGAGTAGAATAATTTTTAAATTCCATTTTGGAACTGTTACATTTAAAATGCATTTTGAAATCCAAGAGAATATTTTAAATAGGTAGTTGGAGAGAGGTGAATATTAAACATAAGGCTTCTAAGTTTGTGAAGCATTCAGTATATATATAAAGTAAACCGGATTAGATCACCCATATAAGAGAAGAGACAAGGATATGAGAAGCAAGGAGAGTCACTTCTGGTAATGGTGAGCTAAGACATTTAAAATAAACTTCCTGCTGAGTACAATTTGCAAAGATGGAGACAATATCTGTAAATATCTGATTGATATCACAGGAAAGCTAAAGAAGAATTATGGAGGCATTACCAAGAAGTAGAAGCAAACCTAGAGAATTGAATCCAGGACCTGAGACTACTTTTCTTCTGCAGTGTCTGAAGAAGAATATGTAAATACATATGAAATGTATGGTGGTAAATAATTGAATTAAATACATATATACATATATCTACATATATATATATATGAGTGTGTGTGTGTGTATATATACACACAAAACAAAACAAAACAAAACAAAACAAGAAACTAACCAGTGCTTTTAATGGCCCCACAGAGCTATGGGGAAAGAATTTAGAAACTCAAAAAGTCTATGCTATAAATCAGGATTTCTCAACTAATGTTTCACAGAACTGTTGACTTTGAGAGAAGACACAAGAGTCATGTGAGAAATTATTGTTAAAAAAAAAAAAAACGTGGCATTTAAAAGGTTGTACTCTTATCAGCCACTCAGCAATATCTTTATGGGTCTTTAAAACCTCTATCACAGAATACAATAGGAATATGTTCATTCAGTAGGTCCATTCCCAGTTTTGATGTGAGATAGGTGTTACAACCCCCATCTTATGTACCAGTGGCATGTAGAAGCAAAAAAGCTCTACTTACATAACAAAAAATTGAAAGGAAATTTTGCTCTGAAGAAGAAATTTGTATTTGCATTGACTCTGTTACTCTGTGATACTTTCCTATAATTGTAAAAGTTGTTAAATTTGAATTGTGTAGTTTATAAGTGAATTGCATTAATTAAAAAATGTATAATTAAACATTATTATTTCCACATTTTGTAATTTTCTCATTAATTTTATGCTATACCTTTTAATTCACATTTTAGTTACTTTCTTCCTTACTTTACAAGTATATCTGACTTGTTTAACTTGATGGTTTGTTAAGATCACATGCAAAATGGCAGAGAAAAATTCTAAGCCAAGGTCTATGAAAAATCTTGAATAGGTTAGCAATGGAGAATTATAATTTTCTAACTCATTTCACTGTACTGATGTAACAGAGATCTAAAAATGTTTGTCTTTACAAAAAAATTATCAATGGATTTTTACATTAGTTGGCAATCCAAATTATCCCTCCATTATGATAGTCTATGGCTTCAGAAAAATTAAAAAGATAGCTAAAGTAAAAAAACAAAATTTGGTAAGTAAAGTTGATGTGTATCTCAAAAAAAAAAAAACAAAATGAATCTTTTGTTTCAAAGGCAGCACTCAGTAAAAGAGGCTAGAAGAAAGTTATTGCCAAGAAAAGGGGAAAATCATAGTTCTTGAGAACCTACTATTGTCAGCATGCAAAATAATGGTGACTCAAATACTAAACAAGATTCAGTATAAGAAACTAAAAATGGGGGGGGCGGAGCAAGATGACCGAATAGGAACACCTCCAGTCTCCAACTCCCAGCGTGAGCGACACAGAAGACTGGTGATTTCTGCATTTTCAACTGAGGTACTGGGGTCATCACACTGCAGAGTGCCGGACAATTGGTGCTGGTCAGCTGCTGCAGCCAGACCAGCGAGAGCTGAAGCAGGGCGAGGCATCACCTCACCTGGGAAGCGCAAGGGGAAGGGAATCCCTTTTCCTAGCCAGGGGAACTGAGACACACAACACCTGGAAAATAGGGTAACTCCCACCCCAATACTGCGCTTTAAGCAAATTGGCACACCAGGAGAATATATCCCACACCTGGCCGGGAGGGTCCCACGCCCACGGAGCCTCCCTCATTGCTAACACAGCAGTTTGCGGCGATCTAACCACAAGGCAGCAGCGAGGTGGGGGGTGGGGGGGTGCCCGCCATTGCTGAGGCTTAAGTAGGTAAACAAAGCCGCTGGGTAGCTCGAACTGGGTGGAGCTCACAGCAGCTCAAGGAAACCTGCCTGTCTCTGTAGACTCCACCTCTGGGGACAGGGCACAGCTAAAAA
>NW_016803625.1:972222-1005918 GCF_001698545.2 Rhinopithecus bieti | reverse complement strand
TACTATTAAAATATTTTACTGAAAAAAAAGGAACTAAAAATGTTCTAATTTTAAATTATGATAAAGTGACATACTGATGATATTCCCCATAATGTTTAAAAGGTTTGTGTGATAAGTTGGAAAACAAGAGCTCTATAGCCAAATTGACATTAACAAATTTCACTAACAAATGTCATGCTGTATCATTTGTAAAAAGTATAAATTATAGTGATATTCAGGAAAATAGCTTCTTCTGCAGTGTTTCTCCCAAACAGACATAAGCCAAGACATATTTAATATTTTGTCTTAATATATGGAAAAACATTGATGTTTTGGAAGGATTCTATTGTAATCTGTTTTGGTTGCACCTAATCCAAGATAGACTACGTGAAAGATTTTTGCCTGTCTTATAACAAAAAAAAAAATCCTGAAATTATTAAAACACACTGCTTTCTCTGCAGAGAGTGCTAATATTAAATATTCTTAGAAGTGAAATGGAAAAACTTCTGTGTAATGCTATAAAATAGTTAATTATATTAAACTCCAGTTCAGCTAGGGATAGCTTATTTAAAAAAATGTAAAATGTGAATAAAACTAATTTAATTTTGCTGTTAAATACAGAACTTTTATAGCTTAGCAACTTAATGGGGTGTTTGAACTGAAAAGTAAATTATTGGAATACTTTCAAGAATGCACTGTGTATATTTCACTGAGCACCTTGAAGATGAATAATGACTGTGGAGCCAGTCTACTTTGATGACATTTTTAATACATGAACCTATTGCATAAGATCCTAGCAAAAAAGTCTTAATTTTAAATAAAATTTAACTGAATTAAAATAAAACAAAGTTTTGGAAATTTTGTGTGCAAAATAATAATAATAAAACACGTTCTCTGCTCTCTGGACTTGAGGGTGAGAAAGGATATTAGCAAATCTCAAGTACTATTGAAAACCACCTGGAGGGAATGCAGTACAAAATAGAAGAGTGCTTTCCTTCCCTTTGAAAACAAGTGCATGATTTGGTGCAGGACATTTTATCTTAATCTTCTGCTCAGCCTGATAATTTGACTTTGAGAGAAGAGTTGGAACTTTTTGGGCTATAGCCTGATCATGCACTCAGATCAGATTTAAACATCTGCCCCTAGATAAGTCCTAGATATATGTGAACTAAGAGTTTTTTGCAATTTAGTGGGAATTGGTGAATCTTTTGCTTCAGCTTTAGAATTCCTGCATGTGTGAGAAAATTTGTTCCTTTTTAACTAACAAGAGCAAACTCATTATCTCACTGTAGTTGAAAAATAAAGGTCTGCATATACTTAACTCAAGTTAGACCCCAAATTAAATGTGTGCCACAAAATAACAAGCATAATTTTCATACTGATATATAAATTATATTTTGAATTTTAATTTTAAAAATAACAGTCTAGAATTCTACATCCACTCAACATATAATATCAAAGACTAGATTTACCCTCCCACTTGGAATAAAAGAGAAGGAAGGATAAAATATGAAACAACAGTTTTGAAGACATTCTACATTGGTCAATAAGACCTAAGAGAGAAGAAACAAATGAGATAAGTCCAGTCCTAAGAGGATTAGAAGACAGAGTACTCAGCACTCACACAAGGCCAGGAAAAGTGCCTCTTTGCAAAAGTCACAGTGAAAAACATCAGAATTCACAGGGCCTTGTTTACAATACTCAAGAAGTATTGCCTCAGTAGTAGAGAATAAATAGCCTGTATCAGAACACTATTTTTGATCTTCCTAACAAATTATAAAAGCAAAATGCAAAAGAATCAAATTATTTTCTAGTAACAAACTGAAGCCTAGATTAAAATGCAGGAATATTTACAATTATCCAGCACCCTACAAAGTCAAATTTAACAATATTTTCATCTAATCAAAGATTACCAGACATTCTAGACATAGGATTATGTCATCTGCAAAGAGGAATATTTTGTCTTCTTCTCTTCCTATTTGGATGCCCTTTATTTCTTTCTCTTGCCTGATTGCCCTAGCCAGAACTTCCAATACTATGTTGAATAGGAGTGATAAGAGGGGGAATCCTTGTCGTGTGACAGTTTTCAAGGGGAATGTTTCCAGTTTCTCCCCATTCAGTATGATGTTGGCCATAAATTTGTCATGTATGGCTCTTTTAATTTTGACGTATGTTCCTTCAGTACCTAGTTTATTGAGAGTTTTTAACATGAAGGGATGTTAAATTTTGTCAAAAGTCTTTTCTGCATCTATTGAGGTAATCATGTGTTTTTGTCTTTAGTTCTGTTTATATGATGACTCACATTTATTGATTTGTGTATGTTGCACCAACTTGGCATCTTGGAGATGAAACCTACTTGATCATGGTGGATTAGTTTTTTGATACGTTGCTGGATTCAGTTTGTCAGTATTTTTTTTTTTTTTTTTTTTAGAATTTTTACATGGCTGTTCATCAAGGTTATTGGCCTGAACTTTTCTTTTTTGTTGTATATCTGCCAGGTTTCAGTGTCAGGATGATGCTGGCCTCATAGAAAGAGTTACGGAGGAGTCCCTCCTTTTTCAATTTGTGGGAATAGTTTCAGTAGGAATGTTCCTGACCCTTTGTACATCTGATAGAATTCAGCTGTGAATCCCTCTGGTCCTTGATTTTTTTGGGTTGGTGAGCTATTTATTACTGCCTCAGTTTCAGAACTTGTGATTGGTCTGTTCAGGGATTCAATTTCTCCCTTGTTCAGTCTTGGGAGAGTGTTTGTGTCCAGGAATTTATCTATTTATTCTAGATTTTCTGGTTTATGTGCACAGTGGTGTTTATAATATTCTCTGATGCTTGTCTGTATTTCTGTAGGATCAGTATAATATTCCTCTTACCATTCGTGACTATTTATTTGACTCATCTATCTTTTCTTCTTTATTAGTCTAGCTAACTATTTATTTTGTTTTTTTTTGTTGTTTTTTTTTATTATTTAATCATTTAATTTACCCCAATTTTACCAGGAATTAAAATTAAATGGATAATTTTAACAGTGGATTACATGGTGCAGAACAGAGAATTAATAAACAATCAGTAAAATAAAGTGAAACAGATTAAGAGATTTGCAGACAAGAGTCAGGTCTACCATATATCTAAGTCATGTTCCTAAAAAAGAGAAGATTAAAACACAGGACAAAGAGATAATTACCAATTCATATGTCAAAATAGTTCTTATATTCTTGTTTCTAACTGGTAACTATATATATGTATTACATTTATGTATATGTGCAAATAATTTTGTCTATTTCAAGCATTTGCACATATAAACTGGCAAGTCTATATATATATGTGGCAAGTATATTTTGTTAATTTAAAAAAAAAAACTCCTGTATTCACTGATCTTTTGAATGTGTTTTTGTGTCTTTAGCTCTTTCAATTAAGCCCTAATTTTGGTTATTTCTTGTCTTCTGATAAGTTTTGGGATTTGTTTGCTCCTGGTTTTCTGATTCTTTTAGTTGTGATATCAGGTTTTTAACTAGAGATCTTTCTGACTTTTTGATGTGGGCATTTAGTATATAAATTTCACTCTTAATACGGCCTTAGCTGTGTCCCAAAGATTCTGGTATGTTGTATCTTTGTTCTCATTATTTTCAAAGAACTTGATTTCTGCCTTAATTTCATTATGTACACAAAAGTCATTCAGGAACAGGTTATTCAATTTCAATGCAATTGTAAGGTTTTGAGTGAATTTCTTAGTTTTGAGTTCTAGTTTTATCGAGGTCATGGCCTGAGATACTGTTATTACTTCCATTCTTTTGCATTTGTTGAGGAGTGTTTTACTTCTGATATGAGATTGATTTTAAAGCAAGTGCCAAATGGCGATGAGAAGAATGGATATTCTGTTTTTGGATAAAAAGTTCTGCAAATATCTATCAGGTCCATTTGATCCAGAGCTGAGTTAAGGTCTTGAATAACTTTGTTAATTTTCTGTCTCAATAATCTAATACTGTTAGTGGAATGATGTCTCTCATTACTATTACGTGGGAGTCCATGTCTCTTTGGAGCTCTCTAAGATCTTGCTTTATGAATCTGGGTGCTCCTGTGTTGAGTGCATATATGTTTAGGATAGTTATATCTTCCTGTTGAATTGAAGCCTTTGTCAATATGTAATGCCTTTCTTTGTCTGCATTTCCTGAATGTAAATGTTGACTTGTCTTGCTATTTGGGGAAGTTTTCACAGATGATATTTTGAAATGTATTTTCCAAATTGGTTTCATTCTCTCCTTCTCTTTCAGGTACACCAATCAGTCATAGATTCGGTCTTTTTACATAATTCCATATTTCTCAGAGGTTTTGTTCTTTCTTTTTAATTCTTTTTTTCTCTATTTTTTCTGCCTGTCTTATTTTAGAAAGACAGTCTTTAAACTCTGAGATTCTTTCCTCTACTTGGTCTATTCTACTATTAATACTTGCAATTGCATTATGAAATTCTTGTAGTGTGTTTTTCAGCTCGCTCAGGTTAGTTACATTCTTCTTTATATTGGTTACTTTGTTTGTAGGCTCCTGCAATGTTTCATCATGGTTTTTAGTTCCCTTGCATTGTGTTACAACATGGTTCTTTAGCTCAATGAAGTTCATTTTCATCCACATTCTGAATTCTACTTCTGTCATTGCAGCCATCCCAGTCTCAGTCCAGTTCTGAACCCTTGCTGCATAGCTGATGTGGTCATCTGAGGAAAGAGTGCACTCTGGCTTTTTGAGTTTTCAGCATTCTTGTACTGATATTTTTCTCATTTTTTGTGGACTTGTCTACCCTTAAATACTGGTGTTGCTGGCCTTCAGTTTCTTTCTTTCTTTCTTTCTTTTTTTTTTTTTTTTTTTTTTTTTTTTTTTTTTTTTTTTTTTTTTTTGTCTGGCTGCTTTTCTGTAGGGCTGCTGCAGCTTGCTGGGGAAAACTACAGACCACAGTTGCCTGAGATTTTCCAGTACCTGGAGGTATCACCAGTGGAGGCTGTGAAACAACAAAGGTGGCAGCCTGCCCCATCCTCTGGGAGCTCAGTCTCAGGGGAGCTGGATCTGCTGCTATACTGAATACAACTGTAGGAGGTAGCTGGAGACATGAATTGGGAGGTCTCAGCCCCAAAGCTTCTCGAGCTGATAAGCAACTTCAGCAATGTCTCAGGATACAAAATCGATGTGCAAGAATTACTAGCATTCCTATACACCAATAACATTCAAGCTGAGAGCCAAATCATGAATGAATTCTCATTCACAATTGCCACAAAAAGAATAAAATACCTATGAAGACAGCTAACAAGGAAAGTGTAGAATCTCTATAAGGAGAGCTACAAAACACCCCTAAATAAAAACAGAGACAACACAAACAAATGCAAAAACATCCTATGTTCATGGATAAAAGAAATCAATATTGCTAAAATGACCATATTACCCAAAACAATTTACAGATTTGATGTTATTCCTATCACACTACCAATGACATTTTTCACAGAACTAGGAAAACTTACTCTAAAATTCATATGAAATCAAAAAAGAGCTGGACTAATCAAGACAATCCTACAAAAAATATCACAGCTGGAACCATGATGTTATTTGACTTTAAACTGTACTATAGGGCTACAGTAACCAAAACAGCATGATACTGGTAGAAGAAAAGACACATAGACCAATGGAACAGAATAGATATCAGAAATCAGATTACACATCTACAACTACTTGATCTTCAGCAAACCTGACAGAAACAAGCAATGGAGAAAGGATTCCCACTTCAATAAATGGTGCTGGGATAACTGGCTAGCCATATGCAGAAAACTGAAACTGGAACCCCTTCTTACACCATATACAAAAAGTAACTCAAGATGAATTAAAGACTTAAATGTAAATCCCAAAACTATAAAAACCTTGGAAAACAACCTAGGCAACACCACTCACTACATATAAATGGGCAAAGATTTCATGATGAAGATGCCAAAAGCAATTTCAACAAAAGCAAAAATTGGCAAGTGGGATCTAATTAAACTAAAGATCACTGCACAGCAAAAGATACTATTGAGAGAGTAAGCAGACAACCTACAGAATGGGAGAAAAAATTTTGCAAACTAAGCATCTGACAAAGGTCTAATATCCTCCATCTATAAGAAACGTAAAAAAATTTACAAGCAAAATTCAAACAATCCCATTAAAAAATGGGCAAAGAACATAAACAGACACTTCTCAAAAAAAGACATACATGGGTCCAATAATAAGATGAAAAAAAAAACTCAATATCACTTATCATTAGAGAAATGCAAATCAAAACCACAAAGAGATACCATCTCATACCAGTCAGAATGGCTATTATTAAAAAGTCGGAAAATAGCTGATGCTATTTGGGTTGTGGAGAAAAGGAATCCTTATACACCACTGGTTGGAGTATAAATTACTTCAACCATTGTGGAAGAGAGTATGGCGATTCCTCAAAGACCTGAAAACAGAAATACCATTCAACCTAGCAATCCCATTACTGGGCATGTACCTAAAGGAATATAAATCATTCTATTATAAAGACCCATGCATATATATGTTTACTGCAGCACTGTTTACAATAGTAAAATCATGGAGTAAACTAAAATGCCTATCAATGATAGACTGGATAAAGAAGATGTGGTACATATACACCATAAATACTATGCATCATAAAAAAGAACAAGATCATGTTTTTTTCCGGGGTCCTGTATTGAGCTGGAGGCTATTATCCTTAGCAAACTAATGCAGGAACAGAAAACCAAATATGGCATATTCTCACTTAAAAGTGGGAGCTAAAGGATGAGAACACGGGGACATATGGAGGGAAACAACACATAATGGGGCCTACTGGAGTGTGGAGGGTGGGAGGAGGGAGAAGATCAGGAAAAATCATGAATGGACACTGGGTTTAATACCTGGGTGGTGAAATAATCTGTATGGCAAACCCCCATGACATATGTTTATTTATGTATCAAACCTGCATATTCTGCACATGTACCCTTGAACTTAAAATAAAAGTTAATTAAAAAAGGATTACCAGTCATTTAAAGAAGTAAATAAGCACAATTCATTGTGACCAGAATAATCCATTGGAACTGACTCAGAAATGAAACAGATGTCAGAATTAGCAGACAATAACATTAAAACAGTTATTATTACAATATGCCATGTGTTCAAAAAGTTATGTAGAGACCTGCATATTGTATTTTTTAAAAAGACCCAAATTGATCTTCTAAATAAAAAAAATTGGTAGAATTAATGACAGATTAAACACTGCAGAAGGAAAGATTGGTAAACTTGTAGATATATCAATACACACTACCTAAAATGAAAGAGTTAAATAAGAATTAATGAAAAAGTAAGAACATAATGAATTATGCAAGGACTTCAAGCAAATTAGTATGCTAGTAATTGCAGAGTTCAAAGAAGAAGAGAGAGAAGAAGCGAAGATGGACGTTAAGTATAAAGTACCAAGAGTTAAAAAAGTGTACTTTAAGGTTTAATATATTAAATGTTGGAATAAGGGAAAGAGAGAGGTAGCAGGCAGAAAAAGAGGGATACAGGAAGGAAAGTAGAAAGAAAAGAAGAAAAAGAAAGAGGGGAAAAGGACTATATTAAAGATAAATTCTTATTAAATACTCTTTTAAGTAAATTCTACATCAAGTGTCTTCACCAGTAAATTCCATCAAGCATTAAAAAAAAATTCTATTTTGGCAATCTCTCAGAGAATCACAGAAAAAAGAAAAACACCTATCAACCTGTGTGTGTGTGCGTGTGTGTGTGTGTGTTTAAAGTTAGGTATAACCTAGACAAGGACATTACATAAAAAGAAATAAAAAAAAAACTAATCTCATTCATGTTTCAATTTAGAGTTTGCAAGAAATTTTAGAAAACTTAAATAAATGAAAGGAAATGTCTTGTTCATGGATGGGAAAACTCAATATTGTAAAAATATCAATTTCACCCAAAAATGATCTATACAGTCAATGTAATCTTATTCTAAATGCCAGTGCAATTTATTGGAAATTTACAAACTAAATATGACATTTACACGAATATATAAGACCAAAATTAGCCAAAATATTCTTGAAGAAGAGTATAAGAGGACACGCCTCATTATATATTTAAACTTACTGTAAAAGTACACAATAAAAGCATTGCTGTATTTCTGCAACGATAGTCAAATAGACCAGGGGAGGTGAGCTCTACAATTTATGTAAATCTGCTTTGACAAATCTTGACTTTTATACTTAATAGTCTTTAAGGCTATGGCACATTTTTTTTTTTTTTTCTTTTTTGAATGGAAGTGGAGGAAAATAACCAGAATTATTTGATTCAGGTGTAACTAAATTCAAAAGAAATAGACCTGGAAAAATTAGCTAAATGGATATAAAAGAATTCAAAACAGCAGAATAATCAACAAAAGTACTATTCCCTGGCTGTTAATATTAATTCTAATGGAAATGAGACCACTTAAAAAGGAATTAAAATATTGGCAGTGAATGAATTATGGTCAGATTTTTCTGGTTGCTGAAAGCCATCTTATGCTTCAATGGCGACTTTAGTTGACTTATCCCATGGAGAAGTAAATTACTGATGACAACTGCTTTTCTACAGGCCATAGAATACAGGGGTATTTGTTAAAGGCCATTTCATGAAGAAATAACGGAAGGCTGACAAATCCTTGCCAGCATGAATTCTTAGAATAGACCATTTGGGAGAGTCACATTGCTAGTACTAGATAATACTGATTTTCAAAGGATTATCTGGGTTAGAAACAGATCCAAAATGGCTACAAGCTTTTGTGAGAGGACCACTGTGGAAAATATAAAAACTAATTAATCTGTTGTTGTGCGTAAAAAGAATTTACCACTCTTATACTAAGACGGGAAACTGCCCTGCTCCATCTCTAACATGTGGAATCCACTTTATGAATAAGTTGAAGTATAACAGATGCTGGCAACCCTAAATTGGCCATATGAAGGTAAGAAAACAGATATGAATTAATACTGTTGACACGAACCATGATAAATGCTGTGATGCAGCCAGCTCCCTGCTACCTCACCAATCTTGGTATTCTTGTGTAACCTTGCTAATAAGTGCCAAGAAAATATTTAAGAGACAGTGATTGATTTACTAGTTTAGTTACTCTGCATGTAACTGACTGATGGAAAATAATTATGTGCTATTCAAAGGACAAGTGGCCCTAAAGGAAAAATGACCCCAAAAAATGGGGGCAGCAGTGATTACTATTTAGCCAGGTGGAGACGTCAGAAAGCTACTGAAAAAATAAAAGGAAAAAAATATTAGATTGCACATAAAAAGCACATTATCAAAACTTAAACACAGAGGTTTCTTTGAACTTCAGCTATTACATTCGTACTTTTTTTTTTAAACGGTGTGTCACTCTGTCATCCAGGCTGGAGTACAATGGTGTGGTCTCAGCTCACAGCAACCTCTGCCTCCCAGGTTCAAGTGCTTGTCCCACCTAAGCCTCCTGAGTAGCTGAGACTACAGGTATGTGCCACTGCTCCTGGCTAATTTTTGTACTTTTAGTAGAGATGGGGTTTCACTAAGTTAGCCAAGCTGGTCTCTAACTTGTGACCTTGTAATCCGCCCTCCTCGGCCTCCCAAAGTGCTGGGATTACAGGCATGAGCCACCGCGCCCGGCCAACATTCATACTTCTTAAAGTGAACCACACTTAAAGTGATTCTATCCACTCTATATACCCACATTTGTATGACTTTAAATTCTATTTTAAGAGTGGTGATTTAGAACAAAAAATACTTGAATATGGTGCTGAATTTACTGCTTCTGATAATAAACCTCTATGTAAAATTTATTAACAGAAGGGCTGAGATCTACTCACTCAACCCCTAGCAGGGGATCCAAGGTCTTTCACAGTTCCATGAGCAAAATGGTCTTTGGGTTTTGTGTAATGTTTTTGGAACTACTGGCAGGAAACGATTCTCACAGGAGAGAAAGAGAGTACTTTCACAGGTCCAGATGCGAAACCTAGGACACATATATGGTACTTAGGTTATAACTAAACTACTTATAGGAAAAGTATGACTGGAGAATAGATTTCAAGGTTCTGTTGCTGTTAGTGGAATGTGTAATTGGAATTGCTATTGTGTGTGGAAGAGATGCTACCTCATTTTAATTGGACATGCTGAATGGGAACCTTTGTGTTGTTTAAGCACTCTTCTATAGGAAAATTAAGCAACAGAGAATTCCAAAAGTACAAGAGACCATGTTCTATTAAGGATATGACGAAGTGGAAGCTTTAAATCTCACTCACTCATGGAATATGACAGTAGCCATTTTAGGACATAACAATGTTGTTCTCATTACACCATAAGCAAGATATTAAAGACTACACAAGAAGGGCAACAGGCCAAAGGTGATTAACATGCCATAACAGAACTGTCTTATGCCTTCTTTTTCATACCTATTTAGAATCCAATCTGACACTATTTGGATTTCTGTGAAGTGGCTTTTGGAACACATTCTTGATTTCTCTACCTGGATATTTAACTTTATTGCCATTCATCATATCTAGTGTAGTAACATCTGAGTTTGATAACACTCCATATATTGGCTCATTGCATTGATGATACTGTGAGAATTGCCTCTTGGGAGGAAGGCAGGCAGGAGCATTTAAGTCACCCATATGACAAGTAGAATCTGGCTAGCTGAACACAGTTGAACTGTAAGCCTGGCCTAATGTGTTACATTTTGAAGGATTATATTGCCTGGAGAAATCACAGCTATCCCTCGAGCTATGAGAAACAAATTACTTTTTAACTGACTCTGACACTGAACAGGAAACACAAATACAGGTGAATCTTTTGGGTTTTTGTGAAACCACAATCTGTACTTAAGAATTCTGTTAGTCTCAGTTCACAAAGTCACCAGAAAGCAAAACAAAACAACAAAAAAAAGAAAGTGAATTTGAAGGGAGCCCAGAGCAAAAAGAAGCACTAAAAGACCCACTCGAACCTCATGACCTGACTGCCAGTTGATTTCAGTAGTATCTGCAACTAGAAATGTGCTGACTGGAGCCTTTGGCAGAAACGGGATATTGTATTCAGCAAAGATCTTTGGGGATTATGACTCAAAAGCTGCATGCTGCAGAGGCACTTTTAGACCTTTTGAAAACAATGGGCAGCTTATTACCAGGGACATTGGTGAAAGTGACCCCTACAGTGAATGACAGCACATAATACTGTGTCATTATGTGCTGGGACCAGAAATACCTTTCAAGTCTTATGTAATGTCAGAGAAGAATAGAGAAGCAGCTTAGCAGAGCTCACTGATAAAACAAAAATATTATATTCAACAGCATGTGACAAGAGGAAATTCAGGAGATGTAAACTATGTATATACGCAGCTTACTTCTCTTCTTCCAAGACCAATGACAGGGCTCTGTGGCTTTTCCTTCCTCTTTACATCCCTACCACCTATTGCTATATGCTCTGATGCCAAAAATTAGTTTTCTTGGTTCAGTGATTGAAATTCTTAATTCAATAGTTACATTGCAATTAGAAATCGATCACAATACATGTTACATATGGTAAAGTGTTGATGAAGAAGGAAAGAGAAAATAATAGGGAGAATTGAAATCTGTTTATTTAGGAATAAGCAGCAGAAAGAATCAGACTTGGACCTGAGGAAATATTTGGATAGTTATACTCTTGTGCCAAAGTTGATGTCATTTCAGTATGCTTCTAGATTATTAAACAATAAATACAATCCTCCTTTCCGTATAGATACTTAACTTTGGAAGATTTTATGTGACTTTAGGGGAGGTAAAATTAAGGTAGAGCAAATAGGTGCTCACCAGAAGTACCTGTTGATGGCTCACATGCGGAAAACATACTGGAACAGATGGCTTTATCAGAGCTGTAAAGCTAGCTCCCTGGGTTCATGAAATAAGTTGTTATGGGAATGCCTGTCCATGCACAGTTGGACCAAAGGGAATGCATTTCCTTCATATCCAACTGAGCAAATAATGTGGGAAGAACCTCTACTCCATACAAATTGGAGAAACTTCAAATAATCTTTAAGCACTTTAAATTGGATCTAGGCAGAATTACTGAGCTGCCATTGGACTTGTATAAGTCGCATTGAGGGGGCTACAAATGGGTATTGACTGAAACACACACTCTTTTATTCTAACCTTTGCTTATTCTGAAAAAGAAGCAACTGTAGAGAATACAATACAAGTTTAGAAAAAGCAAATAATTGATCATTTTGGTCCACATGGATCTATTTCCTCTGATAAAGATTCACACTACTGCTAATATTCAAAAATGGGTAGGAAAATAATGTTATATGTTCATATCACGTGCCACTAATCCTTAGAGCAGTATTCTTATTGGAAATTAGAATCAGTGATTAAAATAGTTAAAACTCGGGATGAAAATTTTGCATTGATAAGGCTGCGGGCCACCATAATTTCTCAAATATCATTGAGGGGTTGTAAAAATGCACAATCACTTAAAAAAATCTTCTAAATTTTAACTTAAATATAGACATGTTCTCTGACCCAACAATTTTATTCCAACAGAAGTACATGCATACTTACATAATCTGAAACATTTTAGGAAGAATAACTACATTATTCATAATAGGTCAAAACTGGAAACAATGAGATTTTCATTAAGAGTAAAATGGATAAATAGGCCTGGCGCGGTGGCTTACGCCTGTAATCCCAGCACTTTGGGAGGCCGAGGTGAGCGAATCCTGAGGTCAGGAGATCCAGATCATCCTGGCTAACACGGTGAAACCCCGTCTCTACAAAAATACAAAAAAAAATTAGCCGGGCACCTGTAGTCTCAACTACTCGGGAGGCTGAGGCAGGAGAATGGCGTGAACCTGGGAGGCAGAGCTTGCAGTGAGTGGAGATCACACCACTGCACTCTAGCCTGGGCTACAAAAGGAGGCTCCATCTCAAAAAAAAAAAAAAAAAGAGTAAAATGGATAAATAAATTGGGTTGTCCTTACAAGAAATAATTGAATAACAAACCGCAACTCTTCAGGACAAAATGGATAAATCTCATGAGCATAAAATTGAGTGAAAGAAGCCTGAAACAAAATAGCCTATGTTGTATATATTTTTCTATTTAAATAAAATTTAGAAAACAACAAAGTAAATATATACTGTTTTAATTAAGGATAACGTCTAATTTGGGGTGGACTCAGATGTAATTGGGAGAAGACAGGCACGGACACTTAAATCTTAATATCCTATTTCTCACTCAATTGAGTGGCAGATCCAAGATTTAGACCTAGGTCAACTAATTATAAAATCTACCTGTTATCCACTACACAACAGTGTTTCCACAAATTAAAAAAAAAAAAAATTCTATCATTAAATTAGTCAATTTTATGTTTCAAGATTGCCAAATATCCACAATACAAGTCATCTAATCTTAGATTTTGCAATACTTTAGAGTATCTTTGTATTTCTATTGGTGGTTGGCCATGTATGTCTCTCTGAAGCCTCTCTGAACATGACTAAATGGATCTTCCTCACATTACTTCAGTCTTAGAAGTAAGTGCCAGGCTGAACTTTAACAGCACTACATTTTTTAAAATCTTGCAAAAATTCTGTCCTAATTGTGTTTTCTTTTCAGCCTTCATCCTACAGTGAATAATAAGCCAGTGTTTTCTGCTATATACTTTACCTGTTACTGGTCATTTTTTTCTCTTTCTAAATTTTATTAGTACAGCAAAAATATATTCCTATAATCTATCTTTGTTTAACAAACAACTTCAAAGTTTAATAGCAAGAAACAAAAATATAAGATCATCTCTGATGATTTTGTGGTTTGACAAAATTGTTGGTTCAGTTGGGTTGTTTTTTCTGGGGTTCTTTCGTGTGTTTGTAGACCAAGTTTTATGAGGTTGAAGTAAACGGAATGTTTGATTAGGATAGATTCTCAAAATGGTTTATTCTTTTATATACCTGGTGACTGGGCTGGGATATCGGAAACAACTGGAAGTTGGCCATTCATCTCTTTGTGAAGCTTCCCCACATGGCTAACTTGAGCTTCCTCACTCATGACGGTCTTAGTGAGAGGATTTCTTACATCTTGGCCAGCTTCCCTGAGAGCAAGTATTCTAAGAGATCACAGAAGAATCTTCAAGCCTCATTCTAACTTAAGTTTAGTCATAAATTGTTACTTCCATGGCATTTTATCTTGGACAGCTCAGATTTAAAGGCATATTGACCCCTGCACAAGTATGTGAATAGACACACTACTTAAATATATTATTTGGGGGTTAATCTTTGGACACTAGCGCTCACAGTAGATCTTCTTATCCTCTGTGATCTACTTCATTCCTACATGCAAAATATACTCATCCTACTTTGAAGACTCCCCAAAACCTCATCCTATTATTTCATCAAGCTTAGAATTTAAAACCAAGATGTTACTACCTAAATAAGACACAGGTATGAAAGAGATTTCTCAGGCAAAGTTCCTTGAGTACAAATTATCTCAATCTAAGCCTGTGAAGTCAAGAAACATGTTGTCTAAAGCCCACAGACCCAATATACAATGGTGATACATAGGGAGAATAGTCACAACAAACACTCTACTTCAGAAGTGAATGGGGGTAGGAGGCATATAGCATAGGCTCACAGGAAATCTAAAATCCCATAAGATACATGCCAGTAGTTCATTGATTAGGACCTAGCTCTGCATCTTGAAAATGATTTGCTACGTTTCTCAGCTCTGAGCTCCTGGCATTTCTTTCAAACTTCTTTTTTTTATTTTTTATTTTTCATTGTACTTTAAGTTCTAGGGTATGTGTGCACAATGTGCAGATTTGTTACATATGTATACATGTGCCATGTGGGTGTGCTGCACCCATTAACTCATCATTTACATTAGGTATATCTCCTAATGGTATCCCTCCCGGCTTCCCCCACCCCACGACAGGCCCTGGTGTGTGATGTTCCCCTTCCTGTGTCCAAATGTTCTCATTGTTCAATTCCCACCTATGAGTGAGAACATGCAAGAACAGAAAATCTTTCAAATTTCAGATTCATCCTTCATTTTGTTTAAGAGGTTGTAGCCTTTTTCTTCTCATAGAATGTTGGTGTTTCAAAGGCACCTTTCCATTTTGTTTTGCCTGTGACCTTTTTGTCTGAGCCGCTGGTGCTTCCACCAATATGATTCTCCTAAAAATTTCATGTGTCTCCTCTGAAATATATTCAGATTTCCTTCCTTAGATAAGTCATACCCACAGATTTCTTCAATACAGGGCTGTCTCTATTTGAATGCTGTTAAGCGGTTACTTTCTAACAACATCTTTCAGATTCTTGGAAGCTCTATTATTTAATAGAGTTTCTAGCATACTTTTAAGATGGCTGGAAGAAAGAAGACATCACTGAAAATTGTGGAAAATCACCAAAATTATTTCCTCCATAAAACAATGAGAAAACTGGTAACAATATGATAAATAACTTTTGAAAATTGTAGAAATTAAGTCTTACAACAACCAAGAGTAACATTTATTCAAGAAAGCTGAATACCAATAAGAACAGCAAGATTCTTGATGTTTTAACTTGCCCTGGTTGTGTCCCCATTTCTTCAGCTCTGAGCATAACAGTCAGTATTCCTGTTAAAATTCAGCAGTCTAGCAGTCACTAAAAATATGGTTGGAGTTCTTTTAAAAAACCATGTATGGTGATTTTCTGGAAAACCACACTTGCAAGGCTGTATGTATCAATCTGATTTGGACCTCTCACATTACAAAAAAAAAAAGAAAAAAACCTCACTCCCAATGAGCATTTGTTGAAAACACATACAGGAAATTGTATAACTTCATGACTGCCTGAAGCAGTGGATAGAAACTGAGCAAACCATCAACTAACCAAAAAGTTTAAACAGAAAATTATGAAAATGAGATGTCTTTAGGGACTTTGCAAAGCTCCAACATATTTACACATGCCCAGGAGAGTGCAGGTGATCAGCAAAAATCTGAAAAGATCCTGAGCTCTCACCTCTGAATGATACTGTGGCTCTGGACAAGCAGAAAGTAAAGACTAAGTCAAAGTTGGAAACTGCCAGACTGAGGGCTGAAGGCATGTTCCGGCAAGCACTCAGAACCACCTCAGCAAAGGCTGGAATAATGTGGTTCTGAGAATTTAAGGAAATCTTTGGCCAATCATTAGTTGACTATCAGAGACTTCAGAGGCCACATCAATAAAGCATATAGATGGCACCAATTGAGAAAAGCCACTAAATAAACAAACATTAAGCAGCAACAAAATCTGTGGAGAAAGAGAATCTGATTTCCCAGTTCCTCATGGAGAATAAACATTTTTATACTTGCTGGATTCACATTGCTAGATTTTTTTTTCTTTTTAAGACCAGGTCTAACTATGTTACTCAGGCTAGTCTTGAATTCCTGGCCTCATGTGAGCCCCTTGCCTCAGCCTCCCAAGTAGCTAAGATTATAAGTGTGAACCACCATGCTGGACCACAGTGGTAGCATTTTGTTCATTACATTTGCATCCATAAGGAATATTTGTCTGTAATACCTTTTCTTGTGATATTTTTTCCAGTATTGCTATAAGAGTAATACTGGCTTCATAGAATGAGTTGAAAAATGTTTATATATCTTATACTTTTGGAAAGAATTTTTGATAAATTCTACTTCTAGGTATATATCCAGGATATAACATATACATATGCAAACATTTGTACAGTAATTTTCATATTCATAACAGCCTGAAGGTAGAAAGAACCCAAAAGCCCATAAAGTGATGAATGGGATGTAACACATTTTGTCTTATATCCATACAATGTAATGTTACTCATCCATAAAAGCAAATGAAGCGCTGATACTATAAAAGCTAAAATGTGAATGAACTTTAGAAACATTAGGTAAGGGAAAGGCCACTATTGCATGGTTTCATTTATATTAAATTGTCCGGATTAGAAAAAAAAACCTCTATATATGTACATATATATTTAAAAGAGAACAGCTGTAAGTTATTTTTATAAAGGATACATGGTATGCT
Source organism: Rhinopithecus bieti (assembly GCF_001698545.2). Lineage (NCBI taxonomy): Eukaryota > Metazoa > Chordata > Mammalia > Primates > Cercopithecidae > Rhinopithecus > Rhinopithecus bieti. The sequence continues at coordinate 988,903 of NW_016803625.1, read as the reverse complement.
AAAGATTCAAGGTTGAAAAACTTTTGTATTTTTTCTAAATTAGGAGACTATTTGAAGGTCTACATGTTTAGAGCATTGTTTTAAACTTTATATAACTCTTGTTTGAAAGTTATATATATCTAGGTTATTTTTTCATGCAACACAGTTAATACAGAAGTGAATATATATATGTTACATATAAACATGCACACATATATGTACATACACATATGCACATAAACATTGCATGTGTATATATACATTATTTTCTGTATATAACAGTATATATAATACATATGTATATATTTAATACATAATTATATATATACACCTACAAATGGTATATATTTCCATTATATACTGTTCATTTTCTGTTTTTGTCTTCTGTGTGGGTTCATATTTAAGAGTGTTCTATAAGCCTGAATAGTAACTCACAGAATTTCTGCTCTAACATATTTTTATCTTGTTCGAAGAAATTTAAATTTCACACCATTTTTGTTTTCTTTCCTCATCAGTAAATTAAATGAGGTAGGAGAACATATGTAAGAGCTTAAAACTACCTCAGGGCTTGGGATACTTCCAGAAAGTAAGATGGGATAGATTTGAAAAATATTTGTAAATAAGAATGAATAGTTTACCCAGACTTGATGCACATTTTCTGTCTAGAAAACTAATTTTTTCTAAAATGTATAATATTATCCTCATGAGCTAATGAATACTTTTAATGAAATTTCACAGTGTTCCTGTAAAAATCAACACCAGAAAGTGAGACAATCTAGATGGCCAGGAACATAAGGCTAGTATCTGAGAAAATAGTACTGTCTCTGAGGACTAGTGGATGTCTTAAAATATACTGTTATTTTATTTACCTCTATAGGGGATGTCTCTCACGAAACAAGACATAAGAGAATTTTAGTTTGGTTTTCTCCCCCCTAGAGTAAGCAAAAATAAAACTAAAGATTCCCAGGTTATGAACAACGTACAATAGTTAAACTATCCTGAAGTACCAAGAAGCTGCTTTTGAGTCATAATGATTACTATCATGTCTGTAGTAAAAGGAGTACAATAATGTTTACTTTTAAGATAATATTGAAAACTAATATAAAATGCATGCAAAGTACATAGGACAGCTTTCAACATATAGTAGACAATAAAAAGTAGCAAGTACAAAATAATAGGAATAATTACTAAATGATGGCTGCATTAATAATAAATGCTATTATAGATTTATTTGCTATGAAAGTATAAATTAAGGTCAGCTAACTCAGGCTTAAATATAGTCTCTTGAGACTCTGTGAAAGTCAGACCACCCAGTTCAATTGAGTCTTGAAAGAATAGGATTTAGGTAAATGAAGGAGCAATTCAGGCATAAAGAATTACATGGGCAAAAGCAAAATCCTATACTAGGATGCTGTGTCCAATAATCACTAAGTAGTTCAAAATTTACCAACCCAATATTTGCACATAAAGATATTAAAATGTAGTAAGTTATCGTGCTATGTTGTAATTTATTTGATATACTCTGGTTTCCTTTAATAGATTGCTATTTCATTGAGAGCAGTGGCTTTGTCTTAAGCATGTCAATATCCTCAACTGCCTAATTAAGTGCAATGACAATTTGATAATGAATTTTAAAAGTGAATAAGATATAGCCATCCTTCTGCAGGATTTGTGGGCTGTGGAATAGGAAAACAAGTGGTATCAGAGAAGAGAACTAATAATTTCAATGTAGGGAGATAAAAGAGATATGCCAAATTACTATGGGAGAAAAGGGGAAGGTGTGATTATCTGTGTGGAAATAAATTCAGAGTTATAAGGTAGCCAGAGTAAAACTTGGAACATACAGTGATGGTTTCTGTGAGGCATGTTTTTTGGTAATGCTATCTCAAGTCGCCGGTGAGTGAGGAATTCAGTGTGCAGGACATGCCCGTTTTAGGACAGAAAGTTGTAAAAGAAAACACAGATGCCAAGAGGCCAGGTCCTGCAGGAGCAAAATCCATCTTGCCCAACAGGCCTCAGGAACCCAGCAGATGCCAGATTCTCACTTTCTCACAATAAGAAAATGTATAGGTTGATAGGATTTACAGTAAATACATCACAATATAATTAAACACATCAGTGTTCTTTTAGCTGTTTCAAAAATGTTAAATTATTTCTAGTAGATTGTAATTTTCTGAGGACAATAAATTGTAAATTGTATCCTTTACTTTTTTCATGATATGATATTCATATCTTATGAACTATGATGCTCTGTATAGATCACCTCTCTAGGGTCAAGCACTCATCTCCCAGCTACTGGAAATATTGGTAGATAATGGGCTCATACTCTGTGCCCTTCACTGGGAATTGCCATAGGCCATAGGAACCTTCCTTGCCTAAATTGTCTGCAGTCAATGACTGGAAGATGTAAAGAGACAAGTTCCAGTTTCTTTATCTCCATTAATAGTAATTCTGAAAGACTATTTAGCTCCAGAGATTTCTGTAGAATTGGTGGAAGATTCATTTCCAGCCATGTCGTAAAATACGTTATTTCTTTGACCAATCTTGACTTCCTCAGTTCCCTACAGTGTATTACTCAAAAAGCAATTCTCGATAAATCTTCTGTTACAATTTCTAGCTCAGATTTTGCTTCCAGAGAATGCACCTTAAGATAGCTTCTACGAAGTTCGGTTCTAAAAAACATACTGTATATGGAATTTTGGAAATGAATCAGTTGTCAGTTAGCTTGCATTGAGAAGCCATAATTGGTAGTTAACTGCAGTATGGCTAGTCTCTGGCATGGTGTAGCAATGCAATTGTTAAAATCCCAGTAATGGTTAACTGGAACGTGGTATCAGTAGAAAGGGACATGCTAACTGGTATGATATCCTTGCCACTAGAGAAATATGACAGGATTGGTAATTATAAACACTGTGGGATTGGGTAGGTGCCACTGACTTCCATTGATTGTTGAAGAGAGGTAATGACAGGGTCAGGGTGATTAATCACCAAGTCAAAGCAAAGTGTGAAAACCAGAGTGGCTTCTAGGCATCGTTTATGGAAACGTAGATATGTTGTATCTGAAAATCAGACAGCAGTGGACAAGACTTAGGATAAAACTATAGCAGACGATTTCAGAAAATGCTGAATTATCAATCTTAAGAGATCTCCTAAATTAAAATCAAGGCCATAGTAGGAAGAAAGTGGGAACTTCTTGTTGAAATAAGGTAATCTGTACTTAGTCTAAGATTGGATAATTACCTATAGAGTATTATGCTTATTACATGGGTGATGAAATAATCTGTATACCAAATCCCCATGACATACAATTCACCTATATAACAAACTTGCACATGTGCCCCGAACCTAAAATAAAGGTTTTTTTTTTAAAAAAAAAAAAACCACACATGCATGCATATGTTCATTGCAGCACTGTTCCCAATAGGAAAGACATGGAATCAACCTAAATACTCATCAACAGTCAACTAGATAAAGAAAATGTGGTACAGCTACACCGTGGAATACTCCACAGCCATTAAAAATGAGATTGTATCCCTTGCAGCAACATGGATGCATCTGCAGGCTACTATCCTCAGCAAACTAACACAAGAACACAAAACTAAATACCACATGTTCTCACTTATAAATGGGAGCTAAGCATTGAGTACATATGGATACAAAGAAGAGAACAACAGACATCAGGGCCTACTTGAGGGTGGAGGGCAGGAGGAGGATGAGGAGCAAAAAACTACCTATTGAGTGCTATCCTTATTACCAGGTTGATGAAATAATCTGGTCACCAAACCCCCACAACATGCAGTTTTTTCTGTATAAGCTATATATATAACCTGAAACCTAAAATAAAAGTAAAAAAAAAAAAATGGGGGGATCTGGTTAAGTACCATCCTGAAATTTGAAATTCTCGATTCCCCTGTACCCACTGGGCCTACAGAAGTGACCTGACCCTTTTCGTTAAAAGATTATACTGCTCCTGCCTGACGACAATACAGAGGTTTCAAATGAGGCAGATACCTTTATAGGATCATTTCCTCCTAACATTCCAACAGAAAATGAGGGTTAAATCCCAGTACAGTTCAGCTTCACAGTGAGACAAAGAATGCATATACCATAATAGCTGTAAGACCTAGAAAACATATATTGGCAAGAACTACGAGAATATGCATAAGGTTGGAACCTGAGGATTTGTAACATAAATTTGATAAATTAATTTTTAATGTATAGTAGTAGTAGTGGTATCCTACTATAAAGCTTTAAAAGCCTGTTAAGAACCACATAATACAGAGCATAAACACTGCTAGGTTGGCTGTTGGAACTTGAAAACCAACAAACAAAAACAAACAAAACATGGCTCCAAATAAGTGAAATAGAAGTGTTAGAACTATCATGGCCAACAATAAAGGAAGCATTAACAGGTCCAGAGAAGTGGCCATGTTAGAATGTATACATAAGGCTGGAAAACCCACTAATACACTGTGCTTCAGAAGACGGCCCAGAGGACAAGCTTCACCAACTTAATAAATTTCCTGGTGAGAAGATGTATTGTAAATATGTATGCATTTTTAATTTTTCCAGGCATTGATGTTTTAACATCTTTAAGAATCTTTCTAGCTGTTGAGAGACTTGGTAGCCAATCCTTAAAAATTAACAAAAGGCACAACCAAGACCATGTCATCAATACGCAAACTCAGCAACCCAGAGTCATGTCTTCTCTATGTGGCCTGTACACCCTAGAGGGTAATATTTCTCAGTCTTAATCACCCCAGAACCAGGCAACTGGAAACATCTCCACAGCCTAAAGCCGGTTAAAATTATTCAGGATAGCCAACACTGAACTGTTCACCCTACCCTGACTTGTGTTTTCCTTAGAAACTCCAATAAAGTCAATGGTCTACTCCTCCCCCTTGCTTCTATCTTCTGTCCCCTGACCACGCTGGTGTCTTTCCCCATATGGCACCACAAGGCATGCTATGTCTTCTGTCTCTAGGATCTGGGAATATAATAAACTTTGTTTTTTTCCTGAGTCTCTCCTTCATCTCCTGTTTTGACCACACCTATCTGACTAATCCACAAAAAGAATTACAAAATACAACAGTGCCAACATCATAGCAAACGACAAGGGTAACTGTCTTTGGTAGGTCAGGTTCAGTGGCAGCGGAGATGCTGTTTCAGGAATGAGTTCCCTGGGAACAATGAAGCTGATAAGGATCTCATAATAATAGAGACCACTGGTTGCACTTAAACATCAAGATACATGCAATCATCAGCATGCACAGCAAGACTAGAATGGCAGTAGAGGGATATAACCTGAAGAGCTAGGGAATAAGATGTTCCTAACACCTGGCCCCATCTCTAAACTCAGTTTTAATGAAGAAATTACTGATGACTCACTTTTATGCAACTTGGATGTGAAGAAACACAGCCTTACTCTAGTGGGCAGGGACATCACAAGTAACAACCCAGTATTTCTACTGACAAAAAATTCACCCAGAGTTTCCAAACTTCCCTGGTTCTGAAAACCCTAGGAGCATAGCAATATACTGATAGGCAGTTATGAGTCCAAGAGGGCTTAATCCAGGGCATCCACTTATTCCTGTGTGGTGTGGTGAGGAGATGGCCACTGTGAGGAACTCCTTCCTATAGGGAATACTCAGTTTCTGGAAGTGAAGGATATAGAAAGAACCATATGAGATTCTCAAGGATATGAGAGAACCATAATAAGCTTTAGCATTTTACTATTCCATCCAACAGAAGAGGGTCTTATTTTCAACATTATGTATGTTCAAAGTATTCAATTTGTTCTGTCTCATCTATGTTAAAAAATCAGAGCATTTGAATCAAAACTGAATTGTACAAGTATGATGCCATAAATGTGTTGATATGACTGGTGTTTCCTATAGTCCACAAAAAAAGGTAGAGTCTAAGTAAAAATTTCTTGAAAAAATAGCTAAGAACATCAAAATTAAAAGCTAGTAAAGATTTTGTTTTATACTTATGTTTAGCTTTAACTCGGCTTTTATATTTTTAAACTGTATATTTATTTTCATATAAATCACTGTATGTCAGCAAAGTGATGAGACCTTAGGAAAACTGCAATAAATCATTTCTCATTAAGTTTCTAGACATACTGCAATTCAATAGTTTTTTTAAAAACATCCTTATTGAGTTTAGTGTCCATGTTTTATTTTTTTAAAATGATTAATATTGGATGTCATTAGGAACCCAAAATAGTATGTAGTATATTTTAATATGTTAGTATATACACTATTAATCTTTCTCAAATTGAGAAATGCGTTTGATTTAATTTTATTTTATTATACTTTATTGTTTCATCACATTTCTTACAGAGTTTGTGCAACTTCATTCTCAGAAAATTTTTTTACACGTGATATATTTAAGAAAAATCTTTAAATTCTATACTAAGTGCTAGAATGTGCTGCATTCTCTTGCTTAGACAATAAATGTACCTACGTATAATAGAATAAAAAGTCTTTATTTTAGGTCTTGGTTTCTAAAAAGCTAAAGGTCAAATTTGCCTTACTCAATTGCTGCTTTTAGCCTCGCTGTCTATATTTCTTCGCACAGCTTACTATCTCTTACCGAGTCGCATATATGATCACATTCCGGTACCTTTCTAGCTTCATATTTAAAACAGATTTATTGTATAAAGTACCTCCAGCCTCCTATATTGATTTTAGTGTATTATAAATAAACAAAGGACAATAAATCAACTACTGTTTCATTTTTCTTTGTCACTGGAAATTATCTCTATTACGAAATAATAACATTATGAATATTAAGATAAAATAAGATGACATCATTGGCGCCAAAATGCATCATGGAGCAAGGATGATTTTCAGAAGCTCAGAGTTCTAAATTTATTAATTTTCTTTTTTTCTTTCTTCCTTTTTTTTTTTTTTTTCTTTTTTTGAGACGGAGTGTTGCTCTTGTTGCCCAGGCTGGAGTGCAATGGCACAATCTTGGCTCACTGCAACCTTCATCTCCCAGGTTCAAGCAATTCTCCTTACTCAACCTCCTGAGTAGCTGGGGTTACAGGCACCCACCACCACACCCAGCTAATTTTTGCATTTTTAGTAGACGTGGGGTTTCTTCATGTTGGCCAGGCTGGTCTCAAACTCCTGACCTCAGGTGATCACCCACCTCAGCCTCCCAAAGTACTGGGATTACAGGCATGAGCCACCACACCTGGCCCTAAATTTGTTAATTTTAAGCTAACCCTGAATTATTTACTGGCAAACAGGGAAGATCAATTAGTGAATTCATGAATGAAGTTGACAATAAGGTGACACATGCTTTCTGTTCACTGAAGGTCTATAATGAATTCTAAAATATGATTACTTAATAGTATATTTTGCTTCTGTGCAAAATTTGTAACTATCATATTTTAGCTACATTGCCCTGGTATTCCTCAATATATGTTTCAATTATTTAACCTCACCTCTGTGGGCCAGAGTCATCTTCTGGAATCAACTGTCACAACCTGCAACTTTTTATCCGTTATCAACGAAATGTTTATATCCCACTGTGATGTTGAAACCTAATCCCCAATATGATGGCTTTTGGAAGTGGGGCCTTGGGGAACTGACTAAGTAATTAAAGCACAAGATGACAGTCTATGAACCTAGAAGTAAGCCCTCACCAGACACTGAATCTGCCTGCACTTTGTTATAGAACTTGTGAACTATGAGAAATGTCTGTTATTTATAAGCCACCCAGTCTATGGTAATTTCTTATGAACCAAAGCTGAAAATTGGTATCAAGAAGTAAAAGTGCTGTTTTCACAAATATCTAAAAACATGGAAGTGGCTATGGAGCTGAATACTGAGTAGAGGCTAGAAGAGTTTTGAGGCACATGCTAGAAAAAGCCTACATTGTTATGCATGGGAACAGTAGGGTAATTTTGGTGAGGGTTCAGAAAGAAAATGCAGGGGCTCTGGAGAAAGCTTCAGCCTTCTTAGAGAATGCTTAATGAACCATGAACAGACTGTTGAGAGTAATATGGATGGTAAAGGCCATTATGATGAGATCTCAGGCAAAAATGATAAACATTTTATTGGAAATAGAAGAAAATGCTATTTTTGTTATATAGCGGCAAAGAACTTGGCTGAATTACAATATGTGTGTGTTCTAGTGTTTTATGGAAGGTAGAATAAAACTGGATATTTAGCTTATGTTATTTCTAAGGACAGTTTTGAAGGTGCAGCTTGGCTCTTCTTGATGTTTGGTAGTAAAATGTGAGAAGAAAGAAATGACTTAAAGATAAAATTGTTATGCTAAAAGGAAATCAAACCTGAAGATTTGGGTAATTCTCAGTCTATCCACATTCCAAAAATGAGAAAGAACATTACAAAGAGAACAGTAAGGGGGTGGCCAAGGCTGATTTGATAACATAATTAGTATGGTGTGAACCACAAGCCTAATCATCCATCTCAACAGAAACCAGTTATTATTTTTCAAGACAAAAGTAGAATGACTCCAAAGGTGATTCAGAGATTATCAGGCCTGTTCCTTTATTTCCAAAAGTGAGAACCATTACATCAATTTCAACAGGCCAGATGGCCTCTTCCCAGAAAAGTGGGGGCTGGGTCTTCCAGAGCTTTAGAGGACAAATCCCTGACTGACAAAGCTGTGGGGCCCAGGCAGGAAGCCATTGTGGGGGTCAGCCTCTGTAGCTCATGCCTGTAATCCCAACACTTTGGGAGGCTGAGGCAGGAGGATCACTTGAGGCCAGGAGTTTGAGACCAGACTGGCCAACATGACAAAAACCCATCTCTACTAAAAATACAAAAATTAGCCATACACGGTGGCGCACACCTGTAGTCCCAGCTACTTGGGATGCTGAGGCCAGAGAATCACTTGACCCTGGGAGGTGGAAGTTGCAGTGAGCCAAGCTACTCTCCAGTATAGGTGACAGAGCAAGACCCTGTCTCAGAAAAAAGAAGGAAAACCACTCTGGACCTTCCTCATGAGCCAAAGGTGGCAGGGGTTGTGACATTACCACCCTGATAGGCCTGGCGGGCAGACCATCAAGCCAAAGAGGATTATTCTTGAGCTGTAAGAACTCCTGGAGTTTGTCCTACCGTTTGGACTTACTTAGGATCTGTTACCTCTATGTGTTTTTCTATTTCTTCCTGTTGGAATGAAAATGTCTCTTCTATCCCTTCTACCCCTCTACCTTCACCAATATTTTATTTAGATGATATTTGAATGAGCTGTTGAACTTTAGACTTCAGATTTGATGCTGCCACGAGTTAAGACTTTTGGGGCTGTTTAGATGGCATGAATATAGTTTGCATGTGAGAAGGACCTGGATTTAGGGAGGCCATGGGTGAAATAGTATAGAATAAATGTTTGTGTCCCCCAAATTTATATGTTGAAACATACTACTCAATGTGATGGTATTTGGAGGTGGGACCTTTGGGAGGTGATTAGATCATATGAATGGGGCAATCATGAGTGGGATTAGTTCCTTTTGTGTGTGTGTGTGTGTGTGTGTGTGTGTTATCAGTTCATTTATTATTATTATTATTAATTTATAATATTATTTTTATTTATTTATTCCATTTATTTTTATTAGTTATTATACTTTAAGTTCTAGGTAACATCGTGAATAAACGTGTAGTTCTATTTATAGAAGAAACACAGAGAGCTTCTTTGGTTGGCCACTTTCAGCACATGAGGACACAGCCAAAAGATGAGTTTATACATCATTAACCAGAGCTCTCATGAGATATCGCGTTCATGATTTGCGCTAGGACTTACTAGCTCCGAGATGAGTGAAAAATAAATGTATTATTATTTAGTACACAGCCTCCAGTATTGGGAATTTGTTAGAGCACTCAAAAAAGACCAAGACAGTATCTTGCGGATTAAGTACTCCCACCCTTCTATACAATTTTAGTAGAATTTTATAGAATTCTACCTCTACCCTCCCCACTTACTTAGATCAGAGATTTATTATAGAAAATTCATATGCTTACACAATTGCTATAAATAGTGAAAAGGTGTATCTTATGTTTAGGTCTCCAGGCAAAGTTCCAGAATGAAGCTACAGATAAGGATTGTTTGCAGAAACGTATTGCTCCTATCCAAAATGGAATCATTGGAAAACAAGGACTTCAGTCTATAAAGGACCCTATCTCTATCACCCGACTCGTCATCTCCGCCATCAACACCTTCCTATCTCCACTCCGCACGGGCAGAGCATGCCTGTAAAAGTGGCTATTCTGGTCGGGCGGCGAGTGGTCAGGCTGATAATCCCCAGCACTGTTGGAGGACCAAGGCAGGCAGATTCACTGTGAGGTCAGGAGTACAAGACCAGCCTGGACACATGGTGTGAAACCCCATCTCTACTAAAATACAAAAAACTAGCCGCGCATGGTGGCACATACCTGTAATCCCAGGTACTCAGGAGGCCGAGGCAGGAGAACTGCTTGAACCCAGGAAGTGGATGTTGCAATGAGCTGAGATCACACCACTGTACTCCAGCCTGGGTAACAGAGCAAAACTCTGTCTCAAAAAAAAAAAAAAAAAAAAAAAAAAAAAAAAACCAAGAAAAGAAAAGAAAAAAAAAAAAGTGAGCTACTACTCCACATCGGAATAAAAGTTAAAGCTGTAGAAAAATATCCTCTGCTTTTTCAGTCATTCAAATCTTGTATGAGCACAGCTAATTAATGCATAGGACTTTACAAGGGGAGCTAGCAAAAAAAGTTACTCATTTTTTATTTTATTTTTACACTCTCAAACTCCACAGAACAGGAAGACATGCAAGAAGGAGGGTGGAGAGGGTGCTATTTTCTGTTCACCAGCTCCACTCTACCTACCACAGACCTGCCTATGCTGAGTGTTATTGAGACAATTGGTTAATGAGTGTGGTAATTACAGTGTTTCATTTTCTCTACAAACGCCCATTTTTGAAAATTTTAGTGTTTTTGAAAGATTCATATTTACATCTATTCTTTAAAACTGGAGATAAACTGGCTTAAATCACACATACCTATAATGAAAGTAACAAAGAAAGGTGCTGAGAAAAGAACAAGGGTATAAAATGGAAAGTGTGCCTGTTAGGAAGAGAAAAGATAAAATTAAGTCATAGTGGTAGTTGGGAAAGATGGCATTTTCAATAAATGGTGCTGAGTCAATTGGATGTCCATATAAGAAACAAAATTGTATTTTGACTCCAGTTTACACCAGATATAAAAATCAGTCACAGACAGATCGAAGATCTAAATGTGTGACAAGCAAAACAATAACTTCTAGATGAAAATATAGGAGAATATCCTTGTGACTTTAAGCGGGATAACGTTTTCTTAAATAAGACACAAATAAAATGCTAATCATAAAAATAAAAAATACATTGTAATACATTGAAATTATAGATTTTGCTTATCAAAAGTTAGAGTGAAAAGCAACCAATGGAGTAAAAGAGGTATTTGCAATATATATATCTGATAAAGGATTCATGTCTAGAATAGATTTTTTTAAATGACAGACTGGCAAAAGAAAGGAGCAAACACTTAAGAAAACATTATGCAAGTGGAGAATAAACAAGGAAAATGTGAGCAACACAGATGAAATATAAATTTATATGTGGGTTTATATATAGAGCCAATAAACAATTATTTTTAAAGTCAAGTGTTTTAGTGCATCCTCATGTATTCATGCATGCTGGAATTCAGTTATCACAGATAGAATTAAACTCTGTAACCATCCTACGAAGGGAGAGTTTCAACATAATTTCTTATTTATGTTGATTTGAGCAAATAAATAACATTTTCTGAACATTATTGTTTAGCTATGAAGATATTCTGAATCCCAAGGTCTTCAGCTAGGTCCTCTAAGACCAGAGTCAAAAATTCTAACTCATAAAATCAGAATTGAATTCATGAGAATTACGCATGGAGGACAAATGCTTCTTGTTGTGTAGTTTTAACAAAGCAAAAAAAAAAAAAAAATTCCAAACATCTTATTAAAATTGTGGAAGACAAATATATTGAGATAATATAAATGAAAGAAATGAAATTGGATTAGTTTCTTGGTTTATTTTAATAAACATAAGATATTTACACAGGTTTTGTAATTAACTCATGACCTTAATTATTTTAACTTATATTTCTCATGAGATTTTATCTTCTTCCTGTGTACAGTTTGTTACTTCCTAAGTACGGTTGTTACTTCCTGTGTACAGGAACTTAATCCTAAAAGTTTAGGAAGAGAAAACCTATCTTCTCTTATACCCATGTCAGATCATTCAGTAAAAAGTGGTCAATGAGGTTATACTAAAATTATAAATAATACAATATAATGTACTGAGGAAAGAATTCTGGACAAAAGAATCACAGATATAATAATATCCATTGGAAAGAGAAAAAGGAAAAGTACTAACTTTGAAAATATATAGCAAACACACACAATGAGTCAAGCAGCATTCTAGCATTTGGAAAATTTCTGAGCATAAAACAAAGGTATCCTGACCAAAAGGATTTTCTACCTTTTCAAGATGATTTAGTGGTTATGTTTATAAGCTGCTTTGCTGGACCCTCTGGGTGTGAATCTTAGTTCTTACCTCTACTAGCTGTATGACTTTGTACAAATTATTTAATATTTCTATATCTAAGTTTACTTATCTGAAAAGTAGGGAGAATAATCATACTTCATTACTTAAACATTTGTGCTCCTCAATATTTTTAAGTGTCACTCAATTAAAACACATTTTAATTTTGTAGGAGGATGTACAGTACAAATAATTTATAAAATAGCATTTTATAATAAAATAATATAAACAATATTAGTTATATGAGATTGAATTTTACTGAAGTTAAAATATCTAACATTTTATAAATTAAAACAATTTGGTCATTTATGGGCTTTTCTTCTTATAGCTCCATATTGGTACTTTATCTGAATCTTTCTTTCCAACTAAATAAAAAGCTTCCAGATTTCCAAAGCCATATCTTTTTTCATGGCTGCATTTTGAATGTCTGTCCTTTAACCTTAGACACAAGTTTTTGCTCAATAAATATTAGTTAAATGAATAAGTGAGAGTAAGAAAGAGATTAAATTAATATATGCAGTTAATGGACACCCACCTTTATACTATTTACCTTAATTGACCATTTTAGAGTGAGGATATTTTAGAGAAGCCAGTGAATGAATGCCATACCAAAATATATGTCAAGCATGATGAAGAATAAAAATGTCCTGACTCATAAATGTAAATGTATGAAACATGACTTTCTTAGAAAGATTTATTTTTGAAACCTCCGAGCTCTAAAGTTGTTGGAACATACCATCTTTTTTATAGTCATACTGAGATGTGGTGGTTGGCTAAAAACACTTCATCATTCCAGGCTCAGGATGACACTGAGAAAACTGGTCCATTTACCAAGCAACAAGTCAATTAAGCCTTTAATGATTGAGAAGATCTGTGCAAGAGATTAGTCAATCTTGCAAATTAATCAACAATGATAATAAGCTTTAGCTCTTCAAGAAAAAAGCTCAGCCATTGGAACAAAGCTATTCTCTCAGTAAACAAGAATGTAGATAGATGTTAATTCAAGTTTTGTTTCTTCTCATGTGGTATATGAAGTATATATAGCAATAACTGGGTTCAGGCAATCAGTCAACAAGAAGGGCTGATGTGTATGAAAAATAGACATATTCCCCTAAAATTTAATCAGCTTTTCTTTTTAAAGCTTATAAAATCAGGAAGAAAAATAATGATGCATTTATGTACCTCTGGCAATTGCTAAAAGGTTGTCTATTCATGAGGATACTTGGTCACAAGCCACTGGAGAGTAGGGTGAAGGCGAGATGGAGGTTTTACATATTTCCCATGAGTGACAAGTAACAGGATTTTTCATACTTCACATAACTTGCATCTAGAATATACATATAACTTCAGCTGGTATTTGAAAGTTCATAAAATTTGTGTTATCATTAATTTTTAATATCCAGTGAATAAAATAATAAATACCTTATACTAGTTCATTATTTTAAACATTTATTATATGCAAAAGTTGGACTTAGGCGGATTCAGCCAAGTGGAATTAGGCTTTCTGTTTATTTTCTCCCAGTGAATTAAATGTTCTGTTTACAATCTCTTCTCAGTGAATTAAATGGTGTCAGTCCCCCAGATAGTTAACAAAAGATGGTTTAATTGAAAATGTTGCCAAATGATAGTAGGGTTAAAGAGCCCTGTCAAAATTATATTTGCTTTTCTGGGGAAAGAATTTCTAGGGGATAAGTTCTCAGCCTACATAGGAGGATTTCATGTCCATCGCTTCCCTGAGACACAGCACCAGGAGTAGAAGGTCCATTCTTCAGAGACAACAGAGAAGGTCCTGAGAGAGTGACTTTAAAAAAAAAAAAAAAAAAAAAAAAAAACATAACTTTAAGAGTGTGTTGAGATTGTGTTAAACTTTACCTATATAAATATATATACACATATATATAGCTATATTATACAGTTTTATATATTATTAATATAAATTAATTTCTTAGTTTTATATGTATGTTTTTTCATGATGCTACTTTTAAGGGAACTAATTTTTATTGAAGTACATATAGAAAAGTTCACAAATCCGAAGTCACAGCTTGATAACTTTTTGGCAAGTGAGCATGTTCCAGTAACTGCCTCACAGAACAGGCATTCATTCATTCAATAGATGTAGGCACTTTGAGTGTCTACAAGTTGCAGGCACTGTGTTACGTACTTGATATAATGCTAGTGTGACAAATAAGACACCACAGTCCCTGACTTCATGGTATTTGTAATCTACTTAGACAATCACAAGTAATTATTGATGATAATAAATAACAACTAGGGCACCAAGATAAAGATAAACAGGCAATACCTAGTTTCAGTATTGTGGATCAGAGAAGACAAAACCTGCTATGGGTAGAGAGAAAGGAAAGGAAAGCATCAGCACAGGTGTCCTGATCTCATTTCCTAATTCTCTCCCTTTAATCACTCTGTGGTGCCAGTCATACAGTTTCCTTGCTACTCTTTAATCACAAGCAATCCAGTCAAGCTCCTGCTTCAAGATTTTTACATATTTTCCTTCTTCTATGAAAAATATGCTATTCCTGGAGACTTACATGGTTCAACTCATTTATTTCCTTGGGGTCCAATTCAAATTTCGCCTTCCTTGGCAGGTCTTCTTTGGCCACTCTACTTAAAATAACACCCTCAGATCATCCCATACTCACACACACACATGCAGTTACCTCTTCCTAGTTATCTTTCCTCCTTTATTTTTTCTTCTGGGTGTTGACCACATACTAGTATACTTATGTTATCTAACATAAGATACATTTCACTTTTTTAATCTTACCTATTGTCTATCTCCATTACTAGGATAAAAGCTTCATGAGGTCAGAATTTTATGTTTTTGTCATTGTTGTTTGCAGGTATATCTTCAATGTCAGTGTCTGGCTCAATAGATAAATATTTATTAATTGTGTGGAATTTTACTATACTACCATATATACCAGATATCTTAGTTTGGAAAGAGAAAAAAACAATTGATATTGGTTTCAATTGGTCTTTCTATATTTCTATATTCCTAATTTCACAAACTCTTTCTGGCATAGGTATATCTTAAGCATTTCTTACACTTAGCTATTTAAAAATAGGGCATCTGTTACTTTCTATCTCCATGAAATAATTTAACAAAACAAAAGACTGCTTACCATAGCTTAATGATCTTAAGGCTCTAAGACTCCCTACCTCTCTTGCTGAGAAGTAGGCTCCTTCAATAACTATCCTAAAAAAGAGCTGGAAATGGAAAAGTCCATCAAGCCTGTTATTTGTATCATATTCATATTCCTTTTACTTAATGTAGCTGAATTGATTGGTAGGTAGCAAATACTACCTAAGATCTTAGAGTGTAACTGCTTTAATTTACCCAAAGTTCCCTATACTTACAATAAAATTCAATTCTTGGTTTTTTCTTGAGTGTCATAGGATTTTGTGGATATGTAGTCTTATTCAGAACTGTGACCCAATAAGGTTTGGTTTTGTAATCATTATCACTTACATCATAGTGGGATATTTTATATTGATATATCCTCTAAAATTCTTATTGGTGGATTACAGATTTTTGCCTCTTAAAATGTATAAAATACTCTAATAGGATAAGCTGCACTATTCTGCAGCTATAATTATCATCACAACTCAGTAAAATTCATGAGTCGAAGGCAAAAAGACTATAAATCACCTATTCTGAAATCATAATTTGTGGCCTGTAAATTTTCATTAACAAGGTCATCAATATAATTTATTTTTAATATTGAAGAATAAACTAAACCCTGTGGATCCAGAGTTGTTTTTATTCCATAGGAGTTTATGGAAAACTTTCATTTAAGTGCATGGACTTCTGCACATTTTAAAATTTAATAGAGAACAAATACAACCATCAATTTATAAAACCACTCTAATCAACCAAAAGTTAATTTTGTTTCCCAAGCTTTTTTATTCCAAGTAATTTTTTCAAGTCCTTTAACATTGAAAACAATAAGGAAGAATAAATTGCCATTTCATTCATATTTAAATTTCTGAAAAAGTTAAAATTGGTGAATTTTGTGAGGGTCTCAAGTTCAACATATTTCTGTAATATCTAAAGTTTAGAGGATATTTTTGTAAAAGTTATAACTCTCCTCAGGAAAAGTCCCAGTTGTGTTC
>NW_016803625.1:941140-970629 GCF_001698545.2 Rhinopithecus bieti | reverse complement strand
AAAAAAAAAACAAACAACTGCATTAAAAAGCAGACAAAAGACCTTAGCTTCACTTTCTTGATCTAGAAAATAGGAATAATAACATCCCAAAAGACTAAAATATTTTAATTATGTGAAAATGCTTTAAAGTTTTATAAAGTTCTTTAAAATGAAAGTGCTGCTATCTGATCAGTTCGAGCTATTTTATTAATGCTCATTTACTGTTTTACCCTTTTCAGAAAGCAGATGCATATAAAAGGTGGTTTCAATGTCTTAAAATATAGATAGCCCTTGATAATTTGGAGGTTTCTGAAACAGAAAATGGGATATGAATTTACAGTGTTTCAGGAGCATGTTTTTGGCATTTATGACAAACGAATGTATTTGTGATTTCCAAAACAACAAAGAAGAAATGGCGAGATGAAATTCTAAAACTGCTAAAATCATATTATTGAAACCATGTTTTTTGAAAAATATTTAAAATAACAGCATAAAGGGAAACCAGTGTCATAAAAGTAGGCCCTGTGAATTCACTAAGAGAAATTTATTCAAAATTATCCTCATTTTCTTTTACTGTTTTTTAGACATAATTTAGATGTTTAACTGTAAGTTAATTAAAAGCCAACAATGTGTGTGTTATGTATGTGTATGAATATATGCGTGAAGCTGTCCTTAAGTGAGACAGAACAAACATAAATAAGACCGAAGTCTAATGTAAAGGGCATGTCTTTCTAGTGCACTTGCCCCATAATTAACTCTGCTTCACCCAGAGGGGCTGCCTTCATATTTACTGAATATTATTCATATACCTCCACTTGCCAGTCTTTGCATTGACTGTTCCTTCTGTTTGGAAAATCTTTCCTCACATACTCACATGGCACACTTCCTTACCTCTGACAGTCTTTATTGCTTTTATAAGGAGACGCTCTGCCTCTCCCTATCAAATCCCTTCTCAATCTTCTTAACACGGTCCATTTTCCATCACATATATATCACTTTCTAATGTTTTATATAACTTACATTTTAATTTTGGTTTTCTTCTCCAACTAGAATATAAATTCTGTTGGAGATGAAATGTTTGTCCTTTTCACTCTTAGATTTGCCCCCAGAACCTATGCATTACCTAAGACATAGTAAGAGCTCAATAAATACTTTTGGATTAATGAATAAATGAATAAATTATAGAGCCTTTCCTATGCCATAGATTAAGGTAATACTCTTTCCCTCTCCTTTCTTATTTTCTTATGGTAAGACACAATATACTGAAGAGACAGCTTCCCTTTCCTTGACCATGACTAAGTCCTTCTCAGGTTACAATAAAAGTTTATGATATGCAAGATATTTGCAATTAGTGTAAACACAGAAGAAAAAATAGCCACAAATCAAACTGGCTTGATTGATTTTAGTGTGTTTGAAATACTTGATATCATATACTACAGTGTCTTTTGTGTTATCTCCATGGAAGCTGTTAAATATTTTTAGCTAATGCCCCTTATATAGGTAGAGACTCATTTGAAAGTTCTCATGTTTTATTTTGTCCTATCAGTTATTTTTACAAAAACTGGGTGTTTTCATTTGATATAAAATAAAATTTATTATTTTCTTCTTCTACTTTATATATTAAGCAACCTAAAGTTATGCCCAATATCCAATTACTGTTAACCTGATAGCCTTCTCCCTCTGACTGCTTTAAATTGAATGTCATTATATGTCAATAATTGTCTCATTTTCCATTTTGTTTAAACCTATAAGTTACCTAAAATATTTCATGAACTATGTAGATATTATTCCCTAATTGGTTTCTTAATCCACCTACCCTGGTATCCTTTAAGGAAAATGAAAATCTTTTGAGCCAGAGTATTGTTCTCCACTGAATATCACACGTAATAATGATATTTAATGGAACAATGAAGTGCAGGAGTCATCTCTTTGAACTGAGGATGAGAAAACTATGAGTTACGATAGTGCTTAACTTAAATAAATCATTTTTCTTTAAAGTCTGATTCTCATAAAGACTGAAGCAAAAGCAAGCCCAGTTAAAATAGTTTTCATTTCCTCCAGCAGAACTATTTCTCAGACTATTGTAACGTTATAAAAACTATTCATTAGAGGTAATTTAGTTTATTAAAACAACTATTTTCTCATCTGTATCTCTTTACTTGATATACATTCTTTATTATAGAATTATGTTTCAGATTATGGGAGATTTTGGAAAAATATTTACTTTTCTTTGGGAGCAATTTTATCTTCTGTATCAACATAGCAATCGCTCAAGAGTGGATTTGAAACATTTATTGATGGTTGAAGTGAGATATACATCTTTGCTAATGGAGGCAATTAATCTATTACCACAGATGGGTTCTCAGTATCTTTCCTGCACAGACAGGACCTTCTTCTTTCTTGCCACATTTAAATCTTCATGACCTCATTTTTCATCCAAGGATGGTAATTTTTTAGCCACTGACTGCTTTAAGAATCAGTCTACCATCCACCCTCTCTATTAGGATTTATGCATCTCTCCTGGCTGCACAGAGGTCTGTCACACAAACTGAAAAGCTGTAGATGCTACTCATCAAATGGATGACGGCTTTGACTCTAGATCAACATTTAAGAGGAGGTGAATAAACAACCTGATTCTTTGCCCTTATGAACATCATCAGGCCAAGGGAAAATGCCTTTACATGCTTTGTGCATGTGAGCTTTCTAATTGAAGACATTTTTCTCATTCTTTTCCTCAAACTGATGGCGCTTGACTTTTCCAAGGAAAAGCGCAACTGATTTCTCCAGAGATGGCAAATTTACACATTACTTTCTCTCCTTGGTTTTATCTGTCTCCGTTAATTACAGTTCTGATTTATTAGTTCACTATGTCCAAGTTACTAGCCGAAAAAATTTGACTCTTAGTTAAGTACATGGGGCTAAGTGAAATCAGAGTTATTTCTTGAAGGAAAAAACAAAATGTGTTGTAGCACACTGAATGTGTGTGCTCCATGAGTGAAGCATGCTCAAATTGTCCTACATGACTATTTACATGTTATATGTGAGGTTTGTCGTATCATTAACAAATCTAAAAATTCTTAGCATTTTAATGAATACTAACAATTAGCAAGCATTGAAAATAAATAAAATGAAGGTGTTCTAAAACATTGTGGTTTAATTTTAAAACTAATAAATGAAAAGCTATTTTAAGAAATCTCACATCTTCACTGTGTTTTTTTTTTTTTTTTACTGAAAACTACCTCTCCTCTTGAGCTTTTACCATTATCAGTAAATTGATGCATTTATTATGTTTCATATATAAAAGAGAAATCAAGATGAAATCACTATCTGTACTCAGAAATGCCACATATTTAACTTTTTCCATTCTGATTACCAGTGCTTGCCTTTGATTCCAATTCCCTCGGTCTTTAGACACATTTTTTTTTTTTTTTTTTTTTTTTTTTTTTTTTTTTTTTTTTTTTGAAATTTGAGGGTATCTGTTGGAAGGAAGTTGTGAATTGGCATTTCAGATTGTGTAGAGAATTCAAAACAATACTTACCACAGTGTTGGATAAGTATTTAATAAATGGGAGTTACTACTATTATGAAGATTTGTATTGATAATGCTGTCAAATAATAATTGGCTATTGTACTATTTTACTTTAAATTTTGCCCTTTTAATTTGTTCAATGCAGTGGTTTCGGTATTAATTCTGTATCTGTTACTTCCAGATGTTTTCACATTTAATCAAGCTCACTTCAGCCTCTACCTTTTCAGTCAATCAAATTCTAATTATTGGAGATGGCACTCTCCTCCTCTGTAAATATTGTGGCACCATTTATTTATTAAGTTATCAAATGGTTATGTATTGCCTATTTAATATTCAGTTCTGTATTGTGTCCTTGGACTTCACCAATATAATAGACACAGTTGTGTTTCTCAGAGTTCTATTGTAGAAGAATGTAATGCACTACAGTAAGTGCCACCACAGAGACCACAAAGGGACAGAGTGGAGGGAGGCTCATACAAGGGCACTCAATCCAACTTTGGATGTGAGAGCTGAGGGACAATTGGCTCATAAAAGGCGAAGCAAGTAGAAAAGGTCATCTCCTCAAGGAGTAGGGAAGGCATAGGCAAATGCCTGGAGCAGGAAGGATTAATAATAAAGTGGAAGTCTTTCTTCAGATTTTTTTTCATTTACATTGAGTGACTGCACACAGTAATTCTGGTGAGGGTTCATAGTCGGAGGTTATGATCACCATAGCACACTAAAAGACAAACAAGAAGGATAATAGTATCTAAAGATTGATACTTTCAACAAAGCAAAAAGTTTGCCTTTCTCTTTTATGTGTAAAGACACAATAAAACAGAATATAAAGATTGACTAGGAAATTAAACTGTCACCTGTTATTTTATTTACTGGAAAGCAAGAGGATGTGGCATATGTATTCACAATCATAGTTAAATACTCTGCATGAGCTGTAACATTAATATTTCCATAACAGTATACAAACAAACACCACACATTTCTATATTTATTTCATTATCATGATATTGTCTTCTTTAGCATAAAGAAGAAAACTAGAGCAATGGGTAATAATATGTATATTATCTTTCCGGACTGCTGAAAACACTGCATGCTCCAAGAGTAGATAGTTACTTTTGAAATTACACAATTTCTTAACCTGAGCCACAGCATTAACCTCCAGTGCCCACATAAGCCATAAGTAAAGATGGGTAAGGAAACAGAATTGAAATAGCAAGAAAAAAAAAATTGAGGCTGGAAAGACCATGGCTTATATGAAGAAGAGAAATAATGCCAGAATGTATGAAGTATAGCAAATGGTGTAATGTAAGAGGAGGGTGCAGGGGGAGAGTAGATCAAAATACTGTAAAATTTCATCAGAAAGCAAGAGTTAGCATGTTATCCTAATAAAAATGGAAAGCCATTGAACAATTTGCTCATGATTTAACTTATTTTTAAAAATGATCAAGACCACTATTCCTGCTGAAGAGGAGGGGTCAAAGGTGGAGGCATGGAGAGCATTTGGAAGGTGAAGCTTAGACTATTTGCCACTTTTTAAATTATGTTGTTTTTTTTTTTTTCCAAGAATTTTTTCAAGAATAAAATGGGCTGTGATAGATGGGGTGGGAAGAGTATAGGAGGCAGGAGTACCTATCAAGAGTCTGCTCCATTAACCCAGGTGAGAGGTAATGGTAACTGAAACAATTGCAATGGAGATATTATAAGGAAATGAGTGAGTTTGGGAGTTACTAAAGTGAAGGAACATTGAAATATTATCATTGATAAGGTGGCAGAGGTGAAGAAAAAGAAAGGGTCAAGTATGGCCTTCAAGTTGTAGCTTAGACAACCAAGTTAATATCACAGCCATTCAGCACGAATTGTGTATACAAAATGAAAAGGAAGTTTTGTTGAAAACAAATGTATATGTGTGTAATACGTTGTATAATCAGACAGATATGTCCAGTAGACAGTTGGATAAATGGATCTGAAGCTCAGGAGACAAATTTCAGATATTTCAGATGAACACACACACAAACACACACACACACACACACACACACACACACACACAGAGCTAACCACAGCACATCCTGACCATAGAACTGGGGGAAGGTGATCATTTAAATATTTCACCAAAGTGTTTATCCTTCCTGATGCCCATTAGCTGAATGTTAGCTGTTTATTATGTCAATAATATCAGCATAAAAATGGTAGTCAGAGCCATGGATGTGGTTAAGAACTACCGGCATCAAATAAGAAATTACCATTATGCTGAGCACCAGTCTTTTATGGTATGCTGGAGAATCTCTACCTATTTTCTTTATCGTTAGCTAATGCACTGAGAAAAATGATATAGAAAGGTTCAACCCAACCCACAGTCATTAGAATGAGCTGGGTTCACAGTTTCACTGTAGTGAAGCTTCAAAGGATACCATACAAGTGACAGGAATGAACTGATGTCATGTGTGTCCAGCTAGCCTTACAATAACAGCCTTGCAGTGAAAGCTTTCAGCCAACATCTACTGCTCTTGACAGTTCAATCTCTCTAACACAGGCTCTGCCAGTATTGAGATTTCTACTTCTAAATTTGTTTTTGCTCATTCAAGTTTTGTGAATTTTTTAAACATTTATATTTGCATTTTTACTTTGTTATCTGAGACCAAATTGTAAACTGTGATTTTGCTTGCAATTTGAGTAAAACTTTGCATCCATAATTTTATTTGAATTTTTGAACAATCCTATGAAGTACCCAAGGCATCCTTATAATCATCATATAGATAATGAAACAGCTCTTAGATGTTGGCATAGGTGTCTTATTGCATCCAGTGAAGCTCTAAAAAGTGAAGAAAAAAACGTAAGATCAAGGAAACTAACAAATTATAAATTTCTAAACATAATCAAGGACTTGACAATGAGAAAGGCAATCATATTCATATATTATAGCTAAAATTGAATTCGTTTGGGATATGTTCCCATCTGATGCTTGTTGAATAACTGCCTTAGTAAACTTGTTTGGATTATGTGAGCAAAACTTAAGAATAGGAATAGAATTCTGTGTGATCTGATTATATAAAACAGACTTACAGAAACACAAACAAAGGACTGATATGGAATACTAATATGATGGCATAATTTTTCTCACATAAAAACAAAAAATATATTAACTCTGCAAATGTAACATTCTTGAAATAATGTTAACTGAAAAACAACTATCAACTAAAATGACACGTGAAGTAGAAACAATTAAGTACAATTTGTAGCAGTTAATAACAGTTGTATTCTTCCTATATANAAAGTTAAAATTGGTGAATTTTGTGAGGGTCTCAAGTTCAACATATTTCTGTAATATCTAAAGTTTAGAGGATATTTTTGTAAAAGTTATAACTCTCCTCAGGAAAAGTCCCAGTTGTGTTCTCTAATTAGTTATATAATAAATATTTTATTTGAAACTAAGATGAAAATGTATAATAACAAGGAGAAGTTCAATAAAATCACTAGTAATTGATGTTATGTTCGGCCACGTTGTTGCTTTCAAATAAATGCCAAGAGTTGCTCATCATGGCTTGTGTAGAACACTGTGTGTCCTGGGTTACATCAAGGAAAATTTTCACCAAATGGAATTAAACAGGCAAGGATAATTTTATTTTAAGACTATTGCAATAGAGGAGAGAAAATAAATTTAGCTCTGAATATAGAAGAGGCAATAGGATGATTTATAGCCAAATGTTGGTGTAAAAGAGTAAAGGGATAAAAAAATTACTAAATGAAACTGAGGTATCAAAAGAGGGGGATCCTCACCAAATTGGCTTAGCAGTATTCTTTCTGAACTGGACTCAGCAAATCAAGTATTGCAGGCCAAGGACAAGGTCTAGCCAAGAAATTAGTTCAGAAGGGCATGACTAAACTTTGGTTAAGGAGAAAGTCCTTGTTAATTGCTTTCTTTTCCCATTGGGATCAGACTATCTAAAGTGTAGATTGGGCTTTCCTTTTTACTAGCTTATATGATTATGCGCATGTCACTAATTTCTACAAGCTTCACTTTCTTTTTTATAACTTTTATTTTAAGTACAGGGGTGCATGTGCAGATTTGTTATAAGAGAAAATTTTTGTCATGGGGGTTTGATGTACAGATTATTTCCTCAGCCTGGTATTAAGCCTAGTACCACTTTGTTATTTTTTCTGATCCTCTCCCTTCTCCCACCCTCCACCCTCCAATATGCCCTAGTGTGTGTTGTTTCCCTCTATGTGTCCATGTGTTCTCTTCATTTAGCTCCCACTTATAAATGAGAACACGTGGTATTTGCTTTTCTGTTCCTGCATTATCTTGCTAAGGATAATGACGTCCAGCCCCATCCATGCCCATGCAAAGAATATGATCTAGTTCTTTTTTATGGCTGTGTAGTATTCCATGATGTATATGTACCACATTTTTTTATCCAGTCTATCAATCATGGGCATTTAGGTTAATTCCATGTCTTTGCTATTGTGAAAAGTGCTACAATGCATTTTCACATGCATGTATCTTTATGGTAAAAGAAATTTATATTCCTTTGGGTATATACCCAGTAATGAGATTGCTGAGTTTAATGGCATTTCTGTCTCCAAGTCTTTGAGGAATCATCACACTGTCTTCCACAAAGGTTGATCAAATTTACACTCTTGCCAACAGTGTATAAGTATTCCTTTTTATTCACAACATCACCAGCATCTGTTATTTTTTTGAATTTTTATTTTTTTATTTTTTATTTTTTTATTANTTTTTTTAACAGGGTCTCATTTGTCATCCAGGCTGAAGTGCAGTGGCGCAATTACAGCTCTCTGCAGGTGATCTTACAGGCACATCTTATTTGTGTATTTTTTGTAGAGCAGGGGTTTTCCATGTTTTCCAGGCTGGTCTTCAACTCCTGGGTTCAAGCAAGCCTCTACATTATTGTACATTAGTTTTTTACTTCTTTTATTTTACCTCTAACTATATGATTTCTTTCTCTTTTATTTGACTTTATTCTTTTGCTAACTTATTATTTTGCTATGATATATACTTCTCTGGGTTTATACCCAGTAATGGGGTTGCTGGAAAGAATGGTAGTTCTGCTTTCAGCTCTGTGAGAAATTCCCATACTGTTTTCTACAATGTTTGAACTAATTTACACTTTCACCAAGAGTGTATAAGTGTTGCCTTTTCCCAACAAGTTCTCCAGCATCTGTTATTTTTAGACTTTTCAATAATAGCCATTTTGACTGGTGTGAGATGGTATCACATTTTGGTTTTGATTTACATTTCTCTAATGATCAGTGATATTGAGCTTTTTTCCATAAGCTTTTTGGTCACATGTATGTCTTCTTTTTTTTTGGGGGGGGGGGCTGGGTGTGGAGTCTCGCAGCGTCACCCAGACTGGAGTGTGGTGGTGTGATCTTTGATCACTGCAAGCTCCACCTCCCAGGTTCACACCATTCTCCTGCCTCACCCTCCCGAGTATCTGGGACTACAGGAGCCCACCACAACACCTGGCTAATTTTTTGTATTTTTAATAGAGACAAGGTTTCACCGTGTTAGCCATGATGGTCTCGATCTCCTGACCTTGTAATCTGCCCACCTCGGCCTCCCAAAGTGCTGGGATTACAGGCATGAGGCACAGCACCTGGCCAGTCACATGTATATCTTCTTTTGAGAAGTGTCTTTCGTGCCTTTTGCCCAATTTTTAATGGAATTGTTTTACTCTTGTAAATTTGTTGAAGTTCCTTATAAATACTGGATATTAGACCTTTGTCAGATTCATAGTTTGAAAATTTTCTCCCATTCAGTAGGTTGTCTGTTTACTCTGTTGATAGTTCCTTTTGCTTTGCAGTAGCTCTTAAGTTTAATTAGATTCCTTTTGCCAGTGGTTGCTTGTGTTGCAATTGCTTTTGTTGTCTTTGTCATTATATCTTTGCCCTTTCCTATGTCCAGCATGACAAAGCCTAGGTTGCCTTCCAGGTTTTTTATGGTTTTGGGTTTGATATTTAAGTCTTTAAAACATGTTGAGTTGATGTTTGTGTATGGTATAAGAAAGGGATCTAGTTTCAATCTTCTGCATATGGCTAGCCAGTTATCACAGAATCGTTTATTCAATAGAAAGTCTTTTCCCCATTGCTTGTTTTTGTCTGCTCTGTCGAAGATCAGATGATCATAGTTGTGCAGCCTTATTTCTGGGCTCTTCATTCTGTTTCATTGGCCTATGTGCCTGTTTTTGTACCAGTACTATGCTGTTTTGGTTACTGTAGTCCTGGAGTATAGGTTGAAGTCAGGTAGCTGATGCTTCCTGCTTTGCAATTTATGCTTAGGATTGCCTTGGCTATTTGGGCTACTTTTTGGTTCCATATGAATTTTAAAATAGTTTTTTTTCTAGTTATATGAAGAATATTGTTGGTAGTTTGATAGGAATAGCATTGAATCTGTAAATTGCTTTGGGCAGCATGGTCACTTTAATGATACTGATTCTTCCTATCCATGAGTATCGGATGTGTTTTCATTAGTTTGTGTCATGATTTATTTGAACAATGTTTTCTAATCCTTGTTGTAGAGATCTTTCACTTTCCTGTTTACCTGTATATCTAGGTATTTTGTTCTTTTTGTGTCTATTGTAAATGGAATTGCTTTTCTTATTTGGACCTTGGTTTGGGTGTTCTTGGTGTGTAGGAATGTTATTGATTTTTATACATTGATTTTGTATCCTGAAACTTTATTGAAGTTGTTTATTAGCTGAAGGAGCTTTTGAATCAAGACTGGGGTTTTCTAGATATAGAATCATGTCATCTGCAAACAGAGATATATCCTATTTGGATGCCCTTTTTTTCTTTCTCTTGTCTGATTGCTCTGCTCCATTCAGTATGATGTTGGCTGTGGGTCTATCATAGACGACTCTTATTATTTTGAAATGCATTCCTTCAAAATCTAGTTTATTGCATGTTTAACATGAAGGGTTAATTTTTAATTTCCATGTAATTGCATAATTTTGAGAGATTTGCACAGTCTTAACTTTTATTTTTATTGTGCTGTGGTCCAAAAGTGTGTTTGGTGTGATTTTGGTTCTTTTGCATTTATTAAGGGTTGTTTTATGTTCAATAATGTGGTCAATTTTAAAGTATGTGCCATGTGGACATGAGAAGAATGTATATTCTGTTGCTTATGGTGGGGAGTTCTATAAAGGTCTATCAGATCTATTTGGTCCAATGTTGAGTTCAGGTCCTTAATAGCTTTGTTAATTTTCTACCTCAATGATATGTCTAATACTGTCAGTGGAGTTTTGAAGTCTCCCACTATTTTTGTGTGGGAGTCTATGTCTCTTTGAAAGTCTCTGAGAACTTGCTTTACGAATCTTGGTGCTCCTATGTTGGATGCATATATATATATATATACTGTACTCAATCTACATTGTAGTTAAAGGAACACCCATAAACAGAATGAGAAAGAACCAATATAAGAACACTGGCAACTAAAATAGCCAGAGTGTCAAATGTCCTCCAGACAACCACACCAGTTCTCCAACAAGAGTTGGAGGGTCCATATATATATATATATATGGGATAGTTAGCTTGTTGAATTGAACCCCTTACCATTATGTAATGCCCTTCTTCATCTTTATTGATTTTTATTGGTTTAAAATCTGTTTTGTCTGAAATTAGGATTTTTTCTGTTTTCCATTTGCTTGTTAGATTTTCCTACATTCTTTTATTTTGACCCTGTGGGTGTCACTACATGTGAGATGCATCTTTTGAAGACAGCATACCATTGGGTCTTGCTTTTTTATGTATCTTACCACTCTGTGTCTTTCAAGTAGCGTATTTAGCCCATCTACATTCAAGTTTAGTATAGATATGTATAAATTTGATCCTGTCATTGTGCTATTAGCTGGTTACTATGTTGACTTGCATGTGTGGTTCCCTTAAAGTGGCATTGGTTTGTGTCTTTAAGTGTGCTTTTTATGTTAGCTGGTAGTGGTCTTCGCTTTCTGTATTTAGTGCTCCTTTTAAGATCTCTTGGAAGACAGGTCTGGTGGTAATGAATTTCCTCAACATTTGCTGAAAATGATTTTATTTCTTCTTCCTGTAGGAAGCTTAGTTTGACTTAATATGAAATTTTTGGTTAAGTAGTATTTTTTTGCTTTAAAAATGTTAAAGATAAGCACCCGATCTCTTCTGGGCTTATAAGGTTTCCACTGATAGGTCTGTTATTAGCCTGATGGGGTGACCTGCCCTTTCTCTGTAGCTGCTTTTAATATTCTTTATTTCATTTTGATCTTGGAAAATCTGATGATTAAATGTCTTGGGTATAATCTTCTTGTGCAGAATCTTGCAGGAGTTCTCCGTATTTCCTGAATTTGAGTGTTGGCCTCTCTAGCAAGGTTGAAGAAGTTTTCATGGACAATATCCTGAAATACCTTTTCCAATTTGTTTGCTTTCTTTCTCCCCCTCCCTTTCAGGGATGCCAGTGAGTCTTAGATTTGACCTGTTTACATAATCCCATATTTCTCAGAACTTTTGTTCTTTCATTTGTATTTTTTTTTCTTTATTTTTATCTGATTGTCTTATTTCAGAGAACCAATCTTTGAGTTCTGAGATTCTTTCCTCAGTTTGGTTTATTCTGCTGTTAATACTTGTGATTGCATTGTGAAATCCTTGTATTATGTTATTCCACTCTGTCAGACCCATTAGATATTCTAATACCAGCTATTTTGTTCTTCAGCTTCTGTATCACTTTATTGTGATTCTTATTTTACTTGAATTGGGTTTTGCTTTCCTCCTGAATCTCAATGATCTTTTTTCTCTTTGTATTCTAAATTCTATTCCTGTCATTCCAGCCAGTTCAGCTTGGTTAAGAACTCTTGTTGGAGAACTGGTGTGGTTGTCTGGAGGACATTTGACACTCTGGCCATTTTAGTTGCCAGTGTTCTTATATTGGTTCTTTCTCATTCTGTTTATGGGTGTTCCTTTAACTACAATGTAGATTGAGTACAGTCAATAGATTTCCTTCCTGGGTATTTTCACCAGGCCAAGGCTTTGTGCAGGGACTTTATTTTAAGCTGACTTCTTGTCTTTGGCTTCAGAAGGGAGTGGTTTAGTGAGATATTTTTGATGTTGAAGCTTTGGGGTGTGATCCAGCAGATGGCACTTAGGCTTACTTGTCAGTTGGTAGACTTGTATTTGGTTGTATGTCTCCCCTGTGTTTCCTCACAGTGGAAGTAGTGTTCACTCTTAATGCCCTGAAATTGTGGGTTCCTCTCCTCCTTAAGTGCTGGCTGTAGATCATAACTTGTCACTCCTGGGCTGTCCACTGCAGCTCTGGAGTGATCTCATGGTTTATGTTCTTTTCCTACCTTGGAGGAAGCAGAGGAAAGAATCTTAATAGTGGCTGTGACCAAGGTTCATTTTCTTATCTCTTGTTGGCTCAACCCCAGAGAGATGCAGGTCAGCATTCTCTCAGTGCAGTCAGCCCAGGATGGAGGGTCTATGCTGTGGGCCCAAGCCAGGGGTTCCCTGTCTGGTGACGAGCAGTGAGCTGTGTGTGGGACCTGTGGGAGATGGACTGCCTCCTCTCCTTGGGTTGCAACTTGTTGGAGGTGTGGATAAGGCACTTAGGGTGTTTGCTCCTTCATTAGTCTGAGGGGGGCAAGGGCAGTTCCACTGCAGGAGTAGTGGCAGAGAGGCTTTTAGTTGCTTCTGGAGGCTCTCTTTAGAGAGTTGCTGAATTGCTACTGCTAGATAGATCTAGTAGGGGGTTCCTGGAGGCCCAGGCCTGGAGGATCTGCCCATTGAGGAGATATGGAAACTGGAATCCATGTAGCAGTCTGGCCACTTCTCCACAGGGCTGCTGCAGTATGCTGGGGGCCCACTCCATTCCCTAGTCAACTCAAATTTTCCAGTACCTGGAGATATCACCAGTGAAGGCTGTGAAACAGCAAAGATGGTACCTGTTCCTCCCTTTTAGAACTCTGTCACAAGGAGGTTCAACACCACTACTGGTGGCTGGCTAGAATTCCAAGCCAGTGGGTCATATTCTGTGAGCTGCCATGAAATTGGGCCCTGTTGCTGCTTAGCCTCCTGGATTCAGCCTCTTGCCTAGGGGTATATATGAGGGTCTAACCTCCTGCTTTGTGGAAGTTGAAGCTTCTTTGGCTGGGACACCTGAAGAGCCTGAGGACCTAAAGCTTGTGGGTCTCCCTGCATGCCTGAGCAGCTGCTCTGCTGAGACTCCATGTATCCCTGTGTCAGACTGAAGGCCTTGGTGGAATGGGTTCACAAGGAGATCTCCTGACCCAAAGGTTACAAAGATCTATGGAAGAAACTTGGTTTCCTGGGGTAGCATATTAACTCACCATTTCCCTAGGTGGGCCCTGTGAGATTTCCCTGGCTCCATGGAAATCTCACAGGGCCGTCATCCTGTTTTGCTTTTCTTCATTCTCTGTGAATCAAGTTGCTTCCTTGATAAGTGTCCTTGATAAGTGTGAGTATCTGGATGTTTCAGGTGAAGGTGCTGTATTTACTTGTCACTTTAGTGCCTCTCCATGAGAGCCACACACACTAGCTGCTTTCAGTCAACCATCTTGACCATCTCCTCCTAATTTTCTTTGTTCAATGTATTCTTTTCACAGTTTCTTTTCTTGTTTGTTTTGTTTTATTTTGTTTTGAGACGGAGTCTCACTTTGTCACCCAGGCTGGAGTGCAGTACGATCTCGGCTCACTGCAGCCCCGCCTCCTGGGCTCAAGCGATTCTTCTGCCTCAGCCTCCTGGGTAGCTAGGAGTACAGGCGCACGCCACCACGTCCAGCTAATTTTTGTATTTTTAGTAGAGACGGGCTTTCACTATATTGGCCAGGCTGGTTCTTTTTACAGTTTCTTTTAGTCTTTGTCTGTGGACAGTAAACCCCAGTTTTTTGTTTTCTGAAGATATTTTATTTTCCTTCACAACTGGAAAATTTTGTTTCAAGTATTAATCTCTAAGTTGACAGTCACATTATCTCAACACATTAAAGAAATTATTCAATTTTCTCCTTTTTTTTTTTTTTTTTTTTTTTGATGGAGTCTTGCTCTGTTGTCAGGCTGGAGTGCAGCCATGCGATCTCAGCTCACTGCAGTCTCCACCTCCTGGGTTCAAGTGATCCCCTGCCTCAGCCTCCCAAGTAGCTGGGACTATAGGCACACAACCCCATGCCTGGCTAATTTTTTGTATTTTGGTAGAGATGGGGTTTCACCATGCTGGCCAGAATGGTCTCGATCTCCTCACCTCATGATCCGCCTGCCTCGGCCTCCCAGAGTGCTGGGATTACAGGCATGAGCCACCGTGCCTGGCCTGTTTCTTAATATTAATTGTTGTTATACACTTTTTGTTTGACAGTTTACATTTCAACTATGATATGTCTAGGTGAAGATTGAATTTATGTATTCTATTTAGGTTTCATTAGGCTTCTAGAACATCAAAGTTATTGTTTATCAAAAATATGGTAAAATTCTAAGTGATTATCCTTTCAAATATTTTCTTCACCCTGCCCCACTTGCCTAATACCAATATCAAAACAGGCAAATTTCCTATTATTCTTTCATTCTTAACTCAGGGTCGGTACCTAGCTTATATACTCACCTCCCATACTGATATGAGATATGAATTGTATTTGTGTCCCCACCCAAATCTCATATTGAATTTTCATCCCTAATGTTGGAGGAGGGGCTTGGTGAGAGGTGATTGAATAATGGTGGCATAAGTCCCCCTTGCTGTTCTTGTGATAGTGAGGGAGTTCTCATGTCATACGATTGTTTAAATATGTGTAGCTTGTCTACATTCACTCTCTTCCTCCTTCTATGGCTGTGCAAGACACACCTGCTTCCCCTTTGCTCTTTGCCATAATTATAAGTTTCCTGAAACCTCCCCAGTCATACTTTTCGTACAGCCTGTGGAAGTATGTGTCAATTAAACCTCTTTTCTTTATACATTACTCAGTTTTAGGTAGTTCTTTATAGCAATGTCAGAGTGGACTAATACACAAAATTGGTACCAGGAATGGGGCATTGCTATAAAGATATCTGAAAATGTGGAAGCGATCTTCGAACTGGGTAACAAGCAGAGGTGGGAACAGTTTGGATGGCTCAGAAGAAGACAGGAAGATATAGGAAAGTTTGGAACTTCCTAGAGACTTTCTAAATTGCTGTGACCAAAATGCTAATAGTGATATGGACAATAAAGTCTAGGCTGAGGAGGTCTCTGATGGAGATAAGGAACTTATTGAGAACTGGAGCAAAGGTCACTCTTGCTATGCTTTAGCAAAAAGACTGGCAACATTGTGCCCCTGCTTTAGGGATCTGTGGAACTTTTTGAACTTGAGAGTGATTATTTAGCATATATGGTGGGAGAAATTTCTAAGTAGCAAAGCTTGGAGGACTATTGAGAAGAGATGATTGCTTTTTGCAATGTGAGAATGACACAATCTTTGGAAGGGACTAGGGCAGAAGATACAGTTTGACTCTGTGTCCCCACCCAAATCTCATGTAAAATTATAATCTTCAATGTTGGCAGAGAGGCCTAGTGGGAGGTGGGGTCAGATTTTTTCCCTTGCTTTTCTCATGATAGTGAGTGATTTCTCATGAGACCTGGTTGTTTGAAAATGTGCAGCACCTCCCTGCCCCTTCACTCTCTTCCCCCTTCTCTGGCCATGTACAATGTGCCTGCTTCCCTTTTTCTTACACCATGATTGTAAGTTTCCTGAGGTCTCCCCAGCCATTCTTCTGTACTGTCCTTGACTGTGAGTCAATTAAATTCTTTTCTTTATAAATTGTCTAGTCTTGGGCAGTTCTTTATAGCAGAGGGAGAATGAACTGATATACATTGTTCACTCCATTATGGGTTCCACCAATTTTTTTTTTGTTATGTGGTTTAGCAACTTATGTATGTATTTTTTTCTGCATTTTAACTAACATTTTTTGTTAATTCAATTAAAGACATTGAATTGGTATATTGCCTAAAGTTTACTTTAAGGCATTTTTTAATCTCCTTTTTTGCAATAAATTCAGTTTTATAATTGGAACATTAAATGATGTGTTATTAATATAGGATTTATAGAGTGTGAACAGCCTTCTGAACATGGAAACAAGGAAGATGATGTGTATTTAGTATTTGAAATTAAAATGAAAATTGCTAAGTTAGGCAACAGTAAAAGGAAATGTTATTTTAATAAGTCCTGGATAATTTTATCAAATAATGTGATTCAACAGTGATTTCAATTCTGACTCGAAGTATTTTACTTATTTACTTATTGTGTATAATAGAAATATTCTAAATATATTACCTGTCATTCTTCATTCCTGGTTAGAACTGTTCTTTAAAGCTTATTGTGAACTGACTACTTGGTGATACAAACATGATTTTGGTACAAATTACATATGAATATTAGATATAAATAAGAGTTTGTATAAAAGAGTTTTTAAAACAATCACATGAACTTCTGAAAGTCTGGTCTTTCACTGAATTAGCATAGTAAAGATGGCCACAGATTCTTTGACGTACATGTCAAGGAGAGAGGAGTTTAATTTTTCTCTCTTTGCACATAGACTGTCTTTTGTGAATTGCTTTGCTAATAGAATATATCAGAAGACTTTT
Organism: Rhinopithecus bieti; assembly: GCF_001698545.2. Taxonomy (NCBI): domain Eukaryota; kingdom Metazoa; phylum Chordata; class Mammalia; order Primates; family Cercopithecidae; genus Rhinopithecus; species Rhinopithecus bieti. Next base: position 953,521 of record NW_016803625.1, on the reverse strand, counting down.
CCGAGTCTATGTCCTAAAAATCCTTGCAAATTCTACCTGAATCTTTGTGAATGATTCCTATCAGAGACTAGAAACTACACTGTAAGAAACTCAACCCATGGGAATAAACCAAGTACAGGCACTTTGTTAGATAGCCCTAGCTGAACTCCAGGACAACAGCCAGCATTAACCAATGGTCATGCAACAAGTCATCTTGAACATTCATTTAAGTGAGGCAAGCCTTCTAATAACTCCAGGTGCAGCCAACAACTGACTTCAACTGCATGAGAAATTCCAAATAAAAATTACTCAACAGAGCCTAATCAACTCACAAAATCATGAGACTTTGACGTAGTTCGTTACATGGGTACAGGTAAACAGGTCAAAATGGGTGACCTAGAAATCTGATGTTATCATGACAAAAATTTAAAATATATGATATTGGCTTTGGGACCACATGAGAGGCAGAAGCTAGAAGAGCCTTGAGGAAATTACTAGTAAGGACTTGAAGATTATTGCTTGAGGAAATTGCTAGTAAGAAAAAGATTATCTGTGACTAGAAAAAGAGTCACCCAAGTTATATAATGACAGAAGAGTTAGTAAAACTGTTGATTTATGTAATAAGGAACACAGAATGAGTACATAATGATCTCCATGATCTGGTTATAGAGATCTCCAGACAGATATTAAAAGTGCCAGTTGACTTATGAAAAGGTAGAAAGAAACTAAAGAGATAATTACTTAGTTTTTGAGCACCATTTGGAGGAAATAAAAAAGAGACAGAAATTGCTAGGTTTAAAAATAAAACAGTTTCTTCTCCACACTCTTTTCCTGCAAAAGACTTAAAGAAAAAAAAATGGCCTCAGAGCAAATATGGGGTCTGGTGATACCAGGAAATTAGAGCTCCAGGGTATACATCACAATGGTGTAATTATAAGATCCTTTGTATGTCCTTATTAAGATTTAACAGCATAATTAATAGGTTTCAAAGAATGTCAGTGATGTGAAACCTGCTTAGTCAGAAAAGAAAAGGGTCTCTAAGAATCTCAAATGCATGCCCCATATAAACTTTCCTTAAACAAAATATTTTCAGAATTCTGAGTGACATTGTTTCTTAGCACATTGTTTAAGAAGGAAATGTGGGTATGGTTTTTGTCAAATATAATTGATACACTGAAGCTCACTATCGTTTTAATGAAATAATAACAGTGCAGATTTAAAGAGACAAAGTGGTACAAATTTTAAAATGCCTGAAGTCTCCAACCTTCAATGCTCAGACAATAGGCTAAGAAGTTTCTCAGTTGCAAACCTTGACTTCCCCTTTTAATAGAAAAAAATGAAAACCCACAAATAATTCAATTAAAAAGTGGGCAAAGGTCCTGAACAGATATTTCCCAAAAGAAGGCATACAAATGGCGTACAATATATGAAAAAATGCTCAACATCACTAATCATCAGGGAGATGCAAATCAAAACCATAATGAGATATTATGTCACTCCATCTAGAATGGCTATTATGAAAAAGACAAAAAATTTCAAATGCTGGCCAAGATACAGAGAAAAGGGAACTCGCATACTGTTGTTGGGAATGTAAACTAGTGCAGCCATTTTGTTAAACAGTATGGTGGTTTCCCAAAAACTACACATAGAACTACCATATGATCCAGCAATCCCACTACTGGGTATTAATTCAAAGTATATGGAATTAACATATCAATAGGGTACTTGTTTCCCATGTTTATTGCAGCACTATTCACAATACCTAAAATACAGTATCCACCTAAATATCCATCAGCAAATGAATAAAGAAAATACTACTCAGTCATCAAAAAGAATGACATCCCGTAATTTGCAGCAACATGCATGAGGGTCTTGAAAGGGAAGAGTGTCTTTTGCATGTGAGAATTATGTAAATAATAAATGGCCAGAGGGAAGATAATCAAAGATGGCTACATAATCTTTGACTGTCCTTCCATTATGTAATAGGCTGAATTCACCTCCCCTTCATTCTCTGCTAGCCTTTTTGACCTGTTTCATGAATAGAATATGGCACAAGTGATATTCTGGACTTCCAAGGCAAAGACATAAAAAAAAAAAAAAGCCATGTAGCTTCTGCCTCTATCTCTTAAATTGTTCACAGTCACAATGCTTCCTTTACAAACCTAGATGTCATGCGGTGAAAATACCAAGCCACATGGAGAAGGCATTTAGGTCTATGGCCCCAGCTGGACTCCCAGCTAACATCTAACATCACCTGCCAGCCATGTAAGTGAGTCATCTTTGATGTCCTATCCATTTGAACCTTCAGAACCCAGCAGTCCAACCCAATATGATATTCCAACTGCCTGAGAGATTCCTGGCAAGAACCATCCACCTGAGTCCACTTAACTCATAGAAACATGAAAAAAATAAGATATTATTATTTTAATCCACTAAATTTGGGGTGGCTTGCTATGCAGTAAAAGGTAGATCTTAAAAAAAAATGAAGAATCAATAAAATATATCTTATTAGAATTCAAAACAATATGAAGACTTCCATTTACAGTTATGGCAAAGTAACTTGAATCAAACTGTTCTCTTACGATAAATAACTGTAAACATCTGACAACAAATATAAAATAACTCTCTTTGGGCATTGGACAGCAACCAAAACAAGCAAGTGATAACTTGACATAAATGGGTAGCTGATATCATTCTCATACTAAAAGTGGATATCACAGTAAACTATAGTGAAAATACAGTGTGAGGATATAGAGGCCACACAGAGTTTGGAAATCATACTGAGTGAAAGAAACAGAGATCAAAGGTTAGGGTTGCCAAAGTTGCTCGGGTTTGGAACCAGGGGACTAATGCTACGGAGAAGCCACTAAGAAGAAATTGTATTAGATTTCTCTTAGTTCAATGTGTAAGCTGCCGATCTGCAGGTCTCCGGAAGGACTAGGAGAGGATAATTACTTAGACACCCACTGAGTAGAGATTTCAGAGGCCTTCTCAGTTCTGAATAAACATTTGATTTCATTGGTAGTCAGAGAAGTTAGACATAGATAAGCATTTCAGGGTTAAGCGATACCCCCAAAAACCATACCCAAAGGTAAGAAATTAAGGCTACATTCAAGGAGCAACAGCAAATCTGAAGACTCACCCTAACATAGACACCACAGAGTAATTAGAAGGAAATTTAACTTTAAGCATGTATGCCAAATAAAAGTTTGAAGGTCAGTTTTCTAAGCTTCCATTGCTAAAAGCTATAGAAAACACCATCAAGAAAGAAATAATATAGGGCAAAAAATTAATGAAACTTAGAACATATATAATAGAAAATTCCATAAAGCCAAAATAGGTTTTCATAAAGACTATTGGAATCAATAAATATTTAGCAATACAGAGCAAGAAACAAAATGGAAGAAACACAAATTTTAAATTCCTAAAAAGAACAAGGGAGATAACTACAGTTCACAAGACATTCTTTTAACGACAGAATATTATGAATTACTTTATACCAATACATTTTAAATCTAGATTTTAAAATGGTTGAAAAACACAATGTACTGTAATGGACAAAACAAGAAGTAGAAAATCTAAATAGTCTTACATTTGTTTACTAAAATTAACACGTAATTCAAAACTTCCCCACAAAGAACCCTCTAGGTTCATAGGGCTTTCATGATAAATTATTATAAAAATGTTAGGAAAAAAACAATAGCAATATTAAAAACTGTTCAACGAAATTATTTGTATCTTTATCAAGGGAATGTATATATAAAAATCCATTGAGATTAATACTTAAGATATGTAGATTTTACTATTATTTCTTAATTTTAAACAAAGTAAAACAACTTCACTGTCCACATGAGTGAATAGTACTGTAGTGATTTTCTATTGCTATGTAAATAAATACCACAAATTTAGTAGCTTAAAGCAAGACACATTTCTTATATCACAGTTGTGGGTAAGGAATCTAGGCACATCTGCTTGGGTTTTCTCGTGGTCTTATCAAGGTTTCAATCAAGGTGTTAGGTAAAGCTGGGTTCTCATGCAGAGGCTGAGCTAAGGAAAGATATGCTTTCAAGCTCCCTTAGATTTTTGGCAGAACTCATTATCTTATGGTTACAGAATTCATGAATCCTTCCTCCTTCAAAGCCTGGAACTGACAAGAAGATAGTACCAAGATCAGCTCTACACTCTTATTTATTCAAGTACTTGTAATCACAACAAACCTATCCCTTTCACTTGATGTTTCATTGGTCATAATCAAGTAACAGATCCCACAAAAACCTCAACACCATGAGGCAGGGTTTACAGGGCCAGCTTAAAGTGTGAGTGGCAAAATGCTGTATGTTATATCCTTAAAAAAAAATTATATCCTTATATCCTTAAAAAGTTATATTATATCCTTAAAAAAATTATATCCTTAAAAAAAATGACTGAGACTATATATGCTTATGGCAAAAACATGCCTTCCAACCATGTTTGATATACATTTGAGACAACAGCAGTCTCCAACGTTTATGAAGCACTTCTTCTAAAATTGTCTGCAAATAAAACATGTCAATGCTATAAGGGACTACTCTTAAGAATACTAGTTCTATTATCATTGGTTTAAAAAGTTCCTTGTTTATTTGAAAAAATGAGTCCTTAGTTTTAAGTGGTTTAATATCTCAGTGTCCTAAAAGTGATATTTCTCAGCACATTAGGAGTGTGCATAATTCACCAGGACTTCCACACTATAAGGACACTGACAAAGGAGCAACAAATGAAGTTAAGGAATCCTATAGTGAGAATATTTTTAATACATTAAGGAAAATTAATCCCCTTTGACAACCCTCTCAGCAGAATAGAACTGAATTTTTTCCACACTCATGTTGAATTGTAATCTTCAGTGCTGGAGAAGGGGTCTGGAGGGAGGTAATCGGATCATGGTTTAATATTGATGATGAGTTGATGGGTGCAGCAAACCACCACAGCACATGTATACTTGTGTAGCAAACCTGCACGTTCTGCACGTGTATCCCATAACTTAAAGTATAATAAAAAAAAAAACCCTGTCCATAACTGCTGGTTGTCTTTTCATTAAATCCTTCTTAAAATACAAAACAAACAAACAAAAATGGTTTGACAACATCTCCCTGGTGCTATCTTATGATAGAGTTCTCCTGATGCCTGCTTGTTTAAAAGTGTGTAGCACCACCCATTCCTCTCTCTTCCTTGTGTTCCTGCCATGTAGACATGTTTGCTTCCCCTTTGCCTTCCACCATGATTGTAAGTTTCATAAGAACTCCCCAACCATGCTTCCTGTACAGCCCACAGAACCATGAGCTGATTAAAACTCTTTTCTTATAAATTACCCAGTATCAGGTAGTTCTTTATAGCAGTGCAAGAACAAATTAATACAAAAAAATTGGTACCAGAGAAGTGGGGTATTGTTATAAAGTTACATGAAAATGTGGAAGCAACTTTGGAATTGGGTAACAGGCAGAGGTTGGGGCAGTTTGGAGGGCTCAGAAGAAGACAGGAAGATTAGGGAAAGTTTAAAACTTTCTAGATATTTGTTAAATTGTTGTGACCAAAATGCTGATACTGATATAAACAATCAACTCCAGGCTGAGGTGGTCTTACGTGAAGATGATTAACTTCTTGGAAACTGGAGTAAGGTCACTCTTGTTATGCTTTAACAAAGACACTGGCAGCATTGTGCCCCTTCTCTAGGGATCTGTGGAACTTTTGAACTTGAGGGAGATGATTTAGTATATCTCGTGGAATAAATTTCCACAAATGGTTTAAATCTCAAATTGAATGCTAAGCAGCAAGGTACTCAAGATGTTGTCTGGCAGCTTCTAACAACATACACTCCTGTGCATGCACAAAGAGATTATCTGAAACTGAATCTTACGTTTAGAAGGGAAGCAGAGCATAAGTTTGGAAACTTGCAGCCTGACCATGTGGTACAAAAGAAAAACCTATTTTCTGTGGAACAATTCAACCTGGCTGCAGAACTTTGCATAAGTAAAAAGGAGCCCAGCATTAGTAGCCAAGACAATGGGGAAAAAATGCCTCCAAGGCATTTCAGAAACCTTTACAGCAGCCCCTCTCATTATAGACCTGGTGGCCTAGGAGGGGAAAATGGTTTTCTGAGCCATGCCCAGGGCCCCGCTGCTCTGTGCAGTCTGAGGACCTGATGCCTGCATTGTGGCCACTTCAGTTCTAGCCAAGGCTAAAATGAGCCAGTGTACAGCTTGAGTTGTTGCTTCAGAGGGTACAAACCCCAAGCGAAGGCTTGGCGGCTTCCACATAGTGTTGTCTGTGGATGCACAGAGGGAAACAGTTGAAGCTTGGGAGGCTGCACCTAGATTTCAGAGGATATATGGAAACACCTGGGATTTCCAGGCAGAAGTCTGCTGCAGGGTCAGAGCCCTCATGGAGAAGCTCTACTAGGGCAGCATGGAGGAGAAATGTGGTGTTGGAACCCTCACACAGAGTGCCCACTGGGGAATGACCTCATGGAGATGGGAGAAGATCCCAGAAAGGTAGATCCACCAACAGCTTGCACCATGCACTGGAAGAGCCACAGGCATTCAATGCCAGTCTGTGAAAGCAGCCATGAAAGCTGTACTCGGCCGAGCCACAGGGTTGGAGCTGCCCAAGTCCATGGGAGGTCATCCTTTGCATGAGCATGGCCTGGATGTAAGACATGGAGTCAAGTGAGATTATTGTGGAACTTTAAGATTTAATGACTGCTCTGCTGGATTTGGGATATGCATGGGGCCTGTAGCTCCTTTGTTTTGGCCAAGTTCTTCCTTTGAAATGGGAGCATTTACCCAATGCCTGTCCTCGCATTGTATCTGGAAGTAACTAACTCGTCTTTTACTTTACAAGCTAACATGTGGAAGAGAGAGATGTGCCCTATCTCAGATGAGACTTTTGACTCCGGACTTTTGAGTTAATGCTGAAACAAGTTAAGACTTTCAAGAACTATTTGGAAGGGATGATTGTATTTTGCAATGTGAGAAAGACAAGAGGTTTGGGAGGGGCCAGGAGTAGAATGATATGCTTTAGCTCTGTGTCCCCACCAAAACCTCATGTCAAATTGTAATCCCCATTGTTAGAGAAGCGGCCTGGTAGGAGGTGATTGGATAATGAGGGCGGTTTCTGATGGCTTAGCACCATCTCCCTGGTGCTGTCTTGTGATAGAGTTCTCCTGAGACTTGCTTGTTTAAAAGTGTGTAGCACTTCCCACCTTCTCTCTTCCTCCTGCTCCTGCCATGTAGACATGCTTGCTTCTCTTTTGCCTTCCACCATGATTGTAAGTTTCCTAAGACCTTCCCAGCCATGCTTCCTGTACAACCTACAGAACTGTGAGCTGATTAAACCTCTTTTCTTATGAATTACCCAGTCTCAGGTAGTTCTTTATAGCTGTGCAAGAATGGACTAATACAATCACCTTATACTTCCCAAGGTTCTTTCCTTGCTTCACTCTTGTCTCAGTCTCTTATGCTGGTTATTTCTTTTTTTCCACAGCCTATATGTGGATGTTTTGTGAAATTCTGTTTGTAGCACTTTTTTCTTTCACAATACACTGTACATTTGACCTTGGCAGTTTTATTCATGCCTATGGTTGCCTGCATAATTTTGCTCTGAACTAACTTTCAATTTTAAGTTATCTTCTTCCCCACTGCTTCTGTATAAATACACCTCCTTGTCTTCATATGCATGGAGTATTGCTTCCTGATTCCAAGCTTTCTGTCCCTTGCCCACCCCTAGATTTGCCATTAAAGTGATTTTGCTACTACATAAACATAAAGACATCATTACTCTGCTTCACACCAATTAGTGGTTTCCCATTAATTATAGGATGAAGTCAAACTTCCTCAGCAAGGCAGAAAACACCCTTTATAAGCTGGCAAGTTATTGAAACTTCAGTCTTACTTTCCACAATTTTTTCCTTTTAGATTCTTAATCCAAAAATTTGGAATTATTTTAGTTACCCATGCCTGTAGTGCCATTGTAGGAACGGAACACAGGGGCACTATGTACTGGTGGGAATGTTCTTCCTTCCCTATTTGGCATATGTTTATTCATTCTTTGAAACTTTGTTCACATGGCACCTCTTCTAGAAAGTCTTTCATTTCTCTCTAAATACACAACATAGTGATTACCCTCTTCTCGTTACTAATTCTACATCTTGTGTATATCTATCATTGAATATCCTAATACTTATTTTTAACAATCTGCTTACAAGTGTGCTTGCTACAAGTATTGAGGGAAAATACTATATATTTCATCATTATGTCTTCAACCCACAACAGAGTGCCTGGACCAGAATCATGCATAACAATTGGTTTATATATAGAATATAGAAGCTGATTAATGCATTTCCATAAATGAGGTTGAAATTAACAGCAATTTTTTAATGTGAGATTCATTCTTATGAACAAATTCAAAGTATATTCTTTTAAAATTTGAAGCCTTGAGAAGAAAAATTATAAAGTCTGATAAAGATGATATGTTAGTAGCTTTATCCCTCATTAAAAAAAATTAAGTTTCCATGGGGTATAAAAATACTTCTAAGAAGCATAAACCTTCTATAATCTGGAATGTAGTGAGCTGGTTTCTACCCACTAATCAACAGCAATACAGTAAATGGTATGTCAGCACTTTTGTAATGAGACAGCTGTTCGTAAATAGTTACAACGTGATTATATTAATTCACATTGGAAAAAAATGTTGAAAACATCCATACTAAGGAAACTGGCTATTATTAACCCACAACGTAACATTAAATTAAGCATATGCATGCACATAAACACCTTTACACACAATTTGAATACCAATATCTACATTAATTTTCTTTTCTAGATATAGGATGTGGTTAGATTAAAGCAGTTCTGCTGCAAATAATTGCTGTCTCTTACAATTTCTCAATTCATATGCTTGTGCAGTTAAAGAGCAATGGCCTAAAATGTATTATAAAAGGAAAATAAAAGACTCCCCCTACTCCCCTACACACTCAAGTGAAGACTTATAGAATGGTCTGTGATTAAAATAATTGTCATATTCTATAACCTGACCCTCAGCTTTTATAGTCCAGCATTTCAATTTTATAATTATATCCATTTCTACTAAGTTCTCAGGTGTTGAATCAGGGCAATCAAATTACTAAAGAACAGTGTATAAATAAAAATGTAAATTTATTGATGAATACATTTTCTAGTACTTTGAGTTCACTTTCCTTCTTCTCAGGGCATTGCCTTCCTGAGCCATGTACCTGGAATGTTCAGTTAGAAGTCTCGGGTTTCCTTGGTAGGTTCCTTTCTGACCTCTGTAGCAGACAGAAGATACCAACCGAAAGTAAATAAATAACAAACTCTGATGCCACATTCTCCTAGCCACGAAAATTAAGTTGTGCTTCTGTCTCCCACTCTCTACTTCATACTTTATCTTTTGTTTTCCTCTGTCCTGAAATTATCTCTCTCGGCCTGGCTCTATGATCGTGATATTTCTCTGAGGTAGTCATTCAGCATCCTTCAGAAGTCCTGATCATGCCACACACAGCAGTTTGCCTGAAATCAATCCCCACCACCCCTCTCCCCACACTTGTCCCTGACATTTTGAAACTTTCTCCTGCCAGCAAGCACTAACCTGCCTTTCTTGTCTAGGAGCAGCTAAAAGGAGACAGACTGTAAGTTAAAGAATCAGAATTGTTCAAACTATGTAAAAGATTAATAACCTTTTCTACTTAAAGGGAAGTATTATACAAATATCTAACTATTAATATAAATATGCCCCTGAGAGCTAAGATCTCTTTCCTCAAAGTTTGTCAAATTTCTAATTTTAAGTCCCCCTCTTTTTTGTTGGATTCCACAGGCTATCTCCTTTCTCTTAATAAATCCTCTCTCTGCTAAGCTACAACACAGTTGAGACCTTTCACTCATTACTCCTAAGAGTTGGTTTCCCAAAGTTTATGGTCTAATCTTCTTACTCATATAGAGAATTTTTCACATTTTTTATCCTCATAATAATTTCTTCACACCTCAGGGGCTAATCTCATCCATGTCATGTTTTTCTAATTTGCTGATAAATTTCCCCATATAGGAAAAAGGAAGACTGGCATGCTGGGCCTAGTCTGGCAGATTTGGCAGAACCTGGATGTCTTGTGAGCAGGGTTTAGTACAGAGTGTGAATGAGGCAAGATCTGGAAAGAAAGTGAAATAATAAATCAAGCCAACTGTCCAACTATAGCATGAATTGAAAAATGTAAGAAAAGGAATAAACAAGTGTGATTTAGCAAATAGAAGCAAAAGGATGAAAAACACTGAGTTGGTGAGAATGTTGACCAAGTCATGCACTGTGGGTAGGTTGTAAATTGGTGAAACCATTTGAAAAATGGTCTAGCAAAATCTACAAAAACTGAATATATGTATACATTGTGGTCCCCCAAAAAAGTATGAAACTAAAGGTTTGAAGTATCCTGGAGTTAAGTCTCTGGGATAAGTCTCTGGCATACATTCTATATTTTTATTTCATTTGGAAAATAAGGAATATTAATATTCAGAGTTCATATAGTGATTTGTTTTGGCTTGACTACCAAAGTTAATTTTCTAGCAATCAGCATTACCTAGACAGAAATTTGTTTTAAAATATTAATTTATCTTTCCAAAAAAAAAAGAGTTGAGGATCCCCTATAACATCTTATTAGGAGATAACTATTTTGATTATTTATTATTGCATAACTCTGCATTTTTCCATGTTGGGAAAGACTGGGATCCATACAACCAAGCCATAAACTCAAATATTCAACTCTAAGTTATACTCAAGAGAAATGTGTGCACATGGGGAGCAGTCTTCATAAGAGAATTTTGTCCTGGACTATAATAATTTTTCATTCTAAGGCCCAGAGTGAAGACTGTTAAGTAGAAAATCAGATAACAAGTATAATTTATGTTCTTACTTTTAATTTTGACATTGAATAATGAAGGCAGTTTTGTTTTAAGGATGCATTATTGAAAATACATAATTTATTAAAATGTGCAGGAAGGTTAGGGATTACTGGAATAGGCAATCTACAAAGCATAGGCTAACTCCGTTTCCAAATTTCTTCCTCAGGAGATCTAACAATATGTTTTGGCTTTACTATTTACTAAATTTCCTAAATATACTCATTGTCTTATAAAATTGGTATTCAGCACTATTTTCCTTATCTCCTACATTTTCTAGATGATTGAATTAACTTATTTATTCACATTGCCTTAGTAGCATTCATTGCATGGAATGAGTGGGTTAACAATATAAACCAATGCTATTTAGTTTACATTAACACAGATTTTTCATTGGCAGTATGTTAGATATTAGTTTTGAATAATACACAAATACAATACATAGTGATCCATTTTGTAATGACTGATTATTTTACTGTGTGTGTTTTAAGATAAAAAGTGTATAAAATCTATAAAATCATTTTAGTACACAGAAAATGAATCCATAATTTAATCGTTTCAGGTAAATACTAAAATATTATCATCATACTCTCCATTGAAATTTCTGATAAAATGAAATTGGCTTAAGATAAATAAATACATATTATAAAACTTTTTGGAAATAATTATCTCATTTTTTTTCTGGTGGCTTTTATTTTATTTTACTTCTTTTATTATTTTTTATTATTATACTTTAAGTTCTAGGGTACATATGCATAACGTGCAGGTTTGTTACATATGTATACTTGTGCCATGTTGGTGTGCTGCACCCATCAACATGTCAGCACCCATCAACTCGTCATTTACATCAGGTATAACTCCCAATGCAATCCCTCCCCCCACCGCATAATAGGCCCTGGTGTGTGATGTTCCCCTTCCCAAGTCCAAGTAATCTCATTGTTCCGTTCCCACTTATGAGTGAGAACATGCAGTGTTTGGTTTTCTGTTCTTGCCATGGTTTGCTGAGAATGATGGTTTCCAGCTGCATCCATGTCCCTACAAAGGACACAAACTCATCCTTTTTTATGACTGCATAGTATTCCATGGTGTATATGTGCCACATTTCCTTAATCCAGTCTGTCACTGATGGACATTTGGCTTGATTCCAAGTCTTTGCTAATGGGAATAGTGCCACAATGAACATATGTGTGCCTGTGTCTTTATAGCAGCATGATTTATAATCCTTTGGGTATATACCCAATAATGGGATGGCTGGGTCATATGGTACTTCTAGTTCTAGATCCTTGAGGAATCGCCATACTGTTTTCCATAATGGTTGAACTAGTTTACAATCCCACCAACAGTGTAAAAGTGTTCCTATTTCTCCACATCCTCTCCAGCACCTGTTGTTTCCTGACTTTCTAATGATTGCCATTCTAACTGGTGTGAGATGGTATCTCATTGTGGTTTTGATTTGCATTTCTCTGATGGC
>NW_016803625.1:912507-939961 GCF_001698545.2 Rhinopithecus bieti | reverse complement strand
AATCAACCTCCATGTTGGGAAATCCACTGCTCTCTTCAAAGCTGTCAGACAAGGTTGTTTGTGTCTGCAGAGGTTTCTGCTGCTTTTGTTGTTGTTGTTGTTTAGCTGTGCCCTGTCCCCAGAGGTGGAGTCTACAGAGACAGGCAGGCCTCCTTGAGCTGCTGTGGGCTCCACCCTGTTCGAGCTTCCTAGCAGCTTTGTTTACCTGCTTAAGCCTCAGCAATGGTGGGCCCCCTCCACCAGCCTCGCTGCTGCCTTGCAGTTAGATAGCAGACTGCTGTGCTAGCAATGAGGGAGGCTTCACGGGCGTAGGACCCTCCCGGCCAGGTGTGGGATATAATCTCCTGGTGTGCCCTTTGCTAAGACCCTTGGTAAAGCGCAGTATTGGGGTGGGAGTTACCCGATTTTCCAGGTGTTGTGTGTCTCAGTTCCCCTGGCTAGGAAAAGGGATTCCCTTCCCCTTTGCACTTCCCAGGTGAGGCGATGCCTCGCCCTGCTTCAGCTCTCGCTGGTCAGGCTGCAGCAGCTGACCAGCACAGATTGTCTGGCACTCCCTAATGAGATAAACCCGGTACCTCAGTTGAAAACGCAGAAATCACCCATCTTCTGTGTTGCTGGCGCTGGGAGCTGGAGACTGGAGCTGTTCCTATTAGGCCATCTTGCTCTGCCCCCCAATTATCTCATTCTTAGGAATTTAGATCCTATATTTTCTAAGTACAGAGATATGATTACCTATCTTTGAGGCAAAAAGAAATTTAAAAAAATGCTTCCAGATACAGTTGGAACATGTTACAGCAAAACTACCAGACAAAATGTACAATATATAACATTTTGAAAGAGAAATATGGTCCATAAAGATAGACTAAAAATAAATAAACAACCATAACTGACTTTTAAGGACCAGAAAAAGAATAGAAGTGGGCCAAGAAAAAGACTGAAAACTCAGTTGAAAAGTGTGCAAAAGACGCCAACAGGCAATTCAAAAAAGAGAATATTCAAGTGCCCAATAACACACAACAATGTGCTCGATTTCACTAATTATCAGGGAAATGCAAACACAATGCTCCATAAAAGACCACTATATATATGCACTAGAAAGAGTCAATGAAAGGATGAAAAATAGTGAGTTGGTGAGAACGTTGACCAAGTCATGCACTGCTGGTAGGTTGTAAATTGGTGAATTCTTTTGAAAAATAGTCTAGCAAAATCTACTAAAACTGAATATATGGATACATTGTAGCCCAAATATTCAACTCTAAGTTATATTCAAGAGAATCGTGTGCACATTTTTATCAAAAGATATCTAGAGTATATATTACAAATATATCTATAATAGACAAAACTTAAATACAACAATAGAAAAGACAGTTTATGATATATTTGCCCAATGGTATACTATGCAGAAATGAGAATGAGCAATATACGACTGCATGGAACAACATAAAATGAGTCTAACAGACATAATCTCAAATGAAAACACACAAAAGAAGGTATAATGTATTTTTTTCATTTGTAATAGGCCAAAAACTTACAAAACTAGGTTATGTTGTTAAAATTAGGTTGAACTTTACCCTTGGTCAGGACTGGTGAGGAGAGATCATTGAGCCTAGAATAGGACATAAGACAGGCGTCTGGGATGCTGGTATTGATCAATTACTTGGTCAGCATATTTAGTTACATGATTGTGTTCTGTTTATGAAAATTCATCATATATTTACTTATGAGTCATGATGTTGTACAATAAACATTAATCAACAAGTTAAAATATGTAGTCATGCACTGCACAATGACATTTTGGTCAATGATGGAACACATACAGAATGGTGATCTCTTAAGATTATAATTGAGCTGAAACATTTCTCTTGCCAAGAGATTTTATAGTGGGGGTAATGTGATAATGTAATATATTTCCTTTTCTATGTTTAGATATGTTTAGATACATAAATACTTACTGTTGTGTTGCAGTTTCCTGCAGTATTTAGTACAGTCACATTCTATACAGGCTTATAGCCTGGGAGCAAAAGGCTATACCGTATAGCCTAGGTTTATAGTAGGCTATACTATCTAATTGTGTGTAAGTAAACACACAATGACAAAATTACCTGACAACACATTGCTCAGAATGTTTGCCCCACCAATCACCCACCCACCCCCCTCCCCAGTTAAGCATTGCATTAATGTATTTGTTAACTAGAGCTTTCTTAACAAAGGTATCCAATATAGGTAGCTTAAACAACAGAAATTTATTTTCTCACAGTTATGGAGGCTAGAAGTGTGAGATCAAGATGTCCCTGGGTTGATTTCTTCTGAGGCCACATTCTGGGATTGTGAATAGCAGTCTTCTCCCTGTTTCTTCACATGGTCTTTCCTCAGTGTATGTCTGTGTTCTAATCTCTTCTTACAAGGACATAGTCTTATTCAATTAGGGTCCAACCTAATGAGCTCATTTAACTTTTGTTAATTTCACTATTTTATTTTAATTTTTAAATTATATAGACACATAATAGATGCATATATTTATGGATTACATGAGATATCTTGATACGGGCATGCAATGAGTAGTAGTGACATCAGGGTAAATGGGGTATCCATCACCTTGAGCATTTATGCTTTGTGTTATAAATAATCCAGTTATCCTCTTTTAGTTATTTTAAAATGTACGATAAATTATTTTTTACTACAGTCACTCTGCTGTGCTAGCAAATACTAGGTGTTGTTCATTCTTTCTAATTTTTTGTACCCATTAACTATCCCCACTTCCCCTCAATCCCCCTGCCACTACCCTCCCCACCTTCCCAGTCTTTGGTTGGTAACCACCCTTCTACTCTTTATCTTTGTGACCTCTTTAAGGACCTTGTCTCCAAGTATAGTCACATTTTGAAGTACTGGGGATAGGACATCCATAAATGAATTTCAAGAAGGCAAAAAGCAACTAATAATTACATAATAAGAAAAATATAAGAAAGACAATAATGAAGACGAACGAAAATGTTTAAAATTTATTAGAAAACTAAATTATTTTAACAATTACAACCAAACTAATTATTTTGGAAAACTTAAAAGAAAGACATACTTCTAGAAAAACCAATAAAAGAAAACAGAAAATAAACAAATAAGGCAAAGAGACGGAGAACATAGGTACATAAATGGCAAAGACTTAAAAGATACTATTAGCAACAGTTTTCCAATACCTTTGTTAATTTAGACGAATAGACAATTTTCTTGAAAAAAGCAACACAAGGAACTGTTGTTCCAACTAGCAAACATGGCAAAACCCTAAGATGAAATAATTAGTGTTATGATAAATAATTAGTATGATGAGTGTTACATGAGTAATTTATTAAATTATTTTCTGATGTTGAAATTCAGTGAAGGCAACCTAACTTTTTCTAGAGGTTTGAACCAAATTTACATCATGCTCTTTACTTACAAAACCATAACAATATTTAAAATAGATGGATAAGCTATAAATATAAATTTAATAAATTATTAGATCAGCAGTTTTGTTTCTGATCCCTTGACCAAGCAGGAAAGGTGTTCACCTTTGGAAAAGTGCATGAGGCTGTCAGTGAATCTGCCCTCACGTTACAATTCTCCCTTTCCAGCTATGCCTACCAAATAGCAGCCATTTCTTAGTGGATGCCAAGGAAACACTCAGAGGCACATAATGTATACAAAGTACTTTACATAAATGGGTGTGCAATCTCTTTAATTAACTGAACATTTTAAGGTCTGTACTGTAAATAGCACAACTCAAAGCAATTGTAACTATTTTTATGCTGGCTATTTCTTTTTACAGTTGGTGATTAAAACCTTCTGCTAGAGACAGCTTTGAACTAGCCATGAAAATTCCTTTCTGGCTTAAAATGAGAAAGAACATCTGAACATAAGCCTTAAATATATACTTATTCTTCAAGGTCTATATGTACGTTCCTTCTCAGATCTGATTAATTATGGTTGTTGTTCTTTGTTTCAATAAATAGCTTATTATAAAATATATCAAAGTTAATAATTTCCAAATTTTTAATCCAAATTTTTTTCTTGGCTCATGAAATGAATTGGAACATACTTTAAAATAAGACTCTATTTAAACTTTCCCTTCCCTCCATTCTTCTCTCCATTCTTCTTTACTTCCTTTTCTTTCTTCCGGAATAACTTTGAAACATTCTCAGTAAAACTAATATTCAAACATTAACCTTGAAATTAAAAAAAGTAAAATATCAGCTAATTAAATTTGTGTCCACTTGTCTCTTGCTCTTACACTGATTGCTATCATTTAATTATGGTTAAGAAAAATAACATAAAACTCAGACATTTGTAAGTGTACAGTTCAGTGGCATTAGCTATATTCACAATCATGTGCAACAAATATCTAGAACTTTTTCATCGTATCAAACTGAAACTCTATTCATTGAACAATAAACCTGCATTTTTCTCTCTCTCTGGCCTCTGGCAACCATCCTTCTACTCTCTCTATCTATTAGTTGGGTGACTTTAAATATCTTATAAAAGTAAAAGCATACAGTATTTAACATCCTATGACTGGTTTATTTCATTTAGCATAATGTCCTCAAGGTTCATTCACGCTGTATTATGTGTCAGGATTTTCTTTTGTAAAGTTGAATAAATATTCTATTGAATATATATACACATAATTTAGAGCACATTTAGGTTCATAAAAAAGTTGAGCAGAAGGTACAGAAATTCCCATATGAAGAACTTGGAGTCTGATGTTGGAAGGCAGGAAGCATCCAGAACAGGAGAAAGATGATGGCTAGAGGACTCAGCAAGTCTGCTGTTCCATCTTCTCCTGCTTGCTTTGCTCAGTATTCTGGATTTTGGTTATCTAATACATATGTAGTTGTGTCTTGTTTTAATTTTCATTTCCCTGATGGCATGCAATGTGTAACTACTTATCACACGCTTATCTGCCATCTATATATCTCTTTTTGTGAGGGGTCTGTTGAGGTCTCTGGCTCATTTTAAATTGGATTGTTTTCTTATTATTGAGTTTTAAGAGTTCTTTGTATATTTTGTACGGTTATATTTCTTTGTTGTTGAGTTGTAGGAGTTCTTTATATATTCTGTATAGTGACCCCTTATCAGATACATGATTTGCAAATATTCTCTCCCATTTTGTAGATGTTCACTATTGATTGTTTCCTTTGCTATTAGCATGTTTCCTAGCTTTGATTTAATCCTGTTTGTCTATTTTTATTGCCTGTGCTTTGAATGTAATATCAAAGAAATAATTGCCAAATTCAATGTCATAAATCTTTTCCCCTATTTTATTCTAGATGTTTTATAGTTTTAGGTCTTAAATATAATCTTAATCTATTTTGAGGTAATTTACCTCTAGTTGAGGTAAATGTAAAGAACCCAATCTTTTCTTTTGCATATGGATATCCAATTTTCTCAAAATATTTGTTTAAGAGGTGCCCTTTTTCCATTGTGTGATCTTGGCATTCTTACTGAAGATTTTTTGACCATTTATGTAATGGTTTATTTCTGGAATCTGTTATATTTTAGTGGTCCATATGTGTGTCTTTATGCCAGTACATTACTATACCAGTATACTATAACAGTGTATACTATACTTATTTACTATAGCTTTGTAATATGTTTTGAAAGCTGGAATATGTGTATGGCCACAAATTTATTCTTCTTTTTCATGATTGTTTTGAATATTATGTTTCCTTTGAGTTTCCATGTTAATAATAGTGCTATTTTTCTATTTCTGCAAGCAATGCTACTGGAATTTTGATAGGGATTACACTGGATTTACTTTGAGTAATATGAACATTTAAATAATATTGCCTCCCAATCCATAAATGTGGGGTGTCTTGTCACTTATTTGTGTCTTTAATTTCATTCGGCAGTATTTCGTAGTTTTCTTTTCTTTTTCTTTTTTTTTTTTTTTTTTTTTTTTTTTGGCATGGCAAGGGATGGGGGAGAGTAGATATTTTATAGTTTTCAATGTTCAAGTCTTTGATCTCCTTGATTAAGTTTATTCTAAACTATTTCATTGTTTTTGACACAATTGTAAGTAAGATTCTTTCTTAATTTCCCTTTCAGATTGTTCATTGTATATAACAAAGCAATTTATTTTTGTGTGTTGACTTTATATCCTGTAACATTTCTGAATTCATTTATTAGTTCTATAATTTTTTGTGGAAGGATTTTTATTTCTCCACTCACAGAAATAATTTGTTTCTCACAGTTACTGCTCAAAGACTGATTATAGACCACCCACTCTATTGGGTTTTCCTCCAATATACTGAATTGTAATACTTCATTTACATGGCCTACATAATAGAAAACAATATTTTTTTGTATTTAATCTCCTGCTTTCAGGTAATGTGGATACTTTTTGTGTGCGGCCTTCTTAATTAGGGAAAGAAATGTGAAGTACTGACACTGAAAGTTTAGGTTAGTTCAAGACTAAAACCCAGTATAATTCACTGATCATTGTAAAACTGTGGAAAATGTAACTGGGATGTCTCTTTCTGTAAATAGATCAGGGTACAAATGGAAAATTATTGGCCATATCACTAACATTCTTTTCAGTCAAGGCCTCAAGGCTTATCCCTGCTGGTCTACAGATTCTCTTGTGGTTACTTGGGTCCAAGGAGAAAAGGTGTCCAATTGTGTTTGAGTCTGTTTTATGAAGAGTTTATTGCTGAGTCTGCCCAAGTATAATAGAGAACTGGTCACTATATGCAATGTCTAAAACACAGTGTTTGGTATAAATCACATGCTTAAGTAGCTACTGTGGATGCTTACTTAAAATCTTATCTATTGTGTAGCAATGTTTTAAGCTAAGATATTCCAATTCCAAGTGTTTGCTTAGAAAAGAGTGTCCTCGTCAAATTGTTAAAGAGCCTTTGGGTCAAAATTCTTTGATTTCTATCTTCTAGTCATTTCTACATCATTGTCAACTTCCTTAAAAGTGACACTCTCAAGATCAAAAGACTCACAAGGCAAGTGATGAGGACGAAATACAAACTTCAATAGATAAGCCACCTTTTCTTCATGCTTAAATAAAACTCTTCTTGTAAGACAAGGTTATGTTTGAATGGCAGTGGTAGAAAAACAAAGATGCCAGGGGTAGAGGGCTATGTCAGGACCATTTTCACAGTCAGCTGCCACATAGACCGCCACATACTTTTTTCTCTCTTTCCCTCCCTCCTGTCTCAAGGATAAAGGCAAACCCACTGCTCCCATCTTCTTCCTTCCTTCCTTCCTTCCTTCCTTCCTTCCTTCCTTCCTTCCTTCCTTCCTTCCCTCCTTCTCCTCCTCCTCCTTCTTCTTCTTCCTCTTTTTCTTCTTCTTTCTTTCTTTCTTTCTTTCTTTCTTTCTTTCTTTCTTTCTTTCTTTCTTTCTTTCTTTCTTTTCTTTTCTTTCTTTCTTTCTTTCCTTCTTCTTTCTTTCCCTCTCTCTTTATTTCTTTCTTGTCTTTCTTTCTACCTATCTACCTTTCCCTGGCACTGACCTTGATTAAAGCCTTCCTTATTGCTATGATTTGGAATTTTCTTGTTTGTCCCCACCAATATTAAATTTCTTATGTTGAAATTTAAACCCTAGTGTGATGGTGCTGGGAGGTGGATCCTAGTAGGAAATGTGTGGCTCATGGGGATGGATCTTTCATTAATGGCTTGGTACTATTCTCAGAGTAGTGAGTTCTTGCTCTTCCAAGAATAGATTGGTTCCCAGGGCAATGGGTTAGTTTCCCCCAAAGTGGGTTGTTATAAAGCCAGAACACCACACAGATTTGGTCCCTCTTTAAATGTGCCCACTTCCCTTTGACTTTCTAAACTATGTTTGGATGCAGCATGAAAACCTTCACCAGAAGCCAAGCAAATACCAGTACCATGCTTCTTGCATAGGCTGGAAAACTGTGATCCAAATAAACCTCTTTTCTTTACAAATTACCCAACCTTAGGTATTATTTTACAGCAATACAAAGTAGACAAAGACACTAACTTATCATGATTCCTAAATATGAATCTCCCCAAGAAGTTGCTGGAGATTGGGCAGTTGGGTGAACCATCAATCCTGTATTCGCAGAAGAGCTCTGGATGTCTGGACCTTTCCAGAACTCAGCATAATTACGAGGTAGTGGCTCTGCTAAAACAGACAAAAGGTCTTTGACTCTGCTAATATGACAAGAGAGAAATGTTATCACATCAGTGTTTTAGCTTGCATTTATTTTGTTACTAATGAAAGTTTGCATTTTTGCATGTTTAGAAGTTACTTGTAGCTCCTCTGCTGTGAGTTGCTAATGTTCTTTCCCATTTTTTTTCCTATTGGATTCTAGGGTCACCGTTGTGAACTTCTCAAATATTAAAAATAATCCTCATCTGTCACATCTATCTGTCACATCTCTGGTAGACTACTATTTCTTAATGAATTAGCACAAGTTTCTAACAGCATATTGAAAATCACATTAACTGATTGACCAATGAATGAAATATTTTTCTTCGCCATTGTTATTATTTTAATACTTATTGCAATAGAAAAGAGTCTGTATTTGTTTTTTTAATTTAAAAATGTTGTGGTATGAATAAAGAAAAGAAAAAAAATGGTAATCTGGAGGTATACCCATAGGGTATAAAGAGTAAAAAAAGAGAAAGAAAAAAATAGAACAAAAATTATCAGTTGATTTACCAGCTACATTTCAGAAAATAACATGCCCTTGGATTGGATAATCTTAGAGGACCATAAAATATAATTACACATGATCTGTTAGAGTATTATCTATTATCTAATGATGTTGCCTTCTGTCTCCAAACTCTCCTGGAAATTTTAATTTTATAAGTTCACCAGGTACAAAAATTACAATCTTTTAATATTGACTGAAACTTTTAGTCTATTATTAACTTTTATCCCTGAAAGTCGCCCAATTGTTTGCCCAAACCTTCTTAATTGTAGTTTAAACTCCCTTTCCATAGTTATATACTTAGTAAAGAGAAAGATGACTACTGGTATCCTTCAACCTATAAAAACAGCAAACAATAAATAAAACAAGCTTCATGTGTTCTGCTATTCCCTTAGACTACATTTTTTCTTAACTTAGTCCTGTAGTTGTTCTCTTACTCTCCTACTTTTTAATCCACTCACTAAATTCAATTGTTTGGAGGTTTTAAAACTTTTATTCTAAAATAAATATAAACAAAATATAGTTTAGAGAGGTTCTAAGTCCATAAGTTTCACTCAGTTTCCTCCACTAACAACACCCTACATAATTATAGTAACAATTTCAAAATCAGGAAAGTGACATTAGTACAATATTTGTGAATAGTTCTATGCCATTTTTTTCATATGTATAGACTAATCAATACTGGAAATAAGATACAAAACTATTCTTTCAGCACAAAGATCTCCCTTGAGTTGCTTCTGGATTGTCACACCAACCTCCTTTCACCCACCATCCCTGACCCTCATGAACCACCCAACTGTTCTCCATCTCTGTAACTGTCATTTTCAGTATGGTATAGAAATGGAATATCACCATATATAACCGTTTGAGATTGGTATTTTTAACTCGACATAATAATGCCTTTGAAATTCTCCAAGTTGTTGTTTTAGGATGGAAGTCTAGGAAGTCTGGAAAGTCTGAGATGAAGATTTGCATTCAGAGAGTTTGTTGGAAAGTACTGTTAAAATAACGCTTGTGAGAGCGTGAGAAAAGTAGAATTGTGTAGAGGAAGAATTTGAAGTGAAATGGATTGATTGCCATAGAGGCCTCAGCTCATTATACAGCAAACTCAGAAGCTGAGGTGGTTTTCAGAGATGTCCCTGATTACTTACTTTAGTAAGATTGGCCAATCACTAGATACAGGCTGATCCTCTAAAGCAAGCTTGTCTGTCCAATCCACAGCTTGCAGGTGCATGTGGCCCAGGATGGCAGCCCAACACAAATTTGTAAAGTTTCTTAAAACATTAGATTCTTTTGCAATTTTTTTTTTTTTTTTTTTTTTTTTTTTTTTTTTTTTTTTTTTTTTTTGCTCATCAACTGTCCTTAGTGTTAGTGTATTTTATGCATGGTCCAAGACAATTCATCTTTCCATGTGACCCAGGAAAGCCAAAAGATTGGAAATCCCTGCTCTAAAGGAAGCATAATCTTGTGTGAGACAGCTCCCTCCTGCTGAGGACAATTCCTGAAGACAAACTGGGCTGTGAGTCTTAAGCCATTAACATTGCTAAAAGATAAAGGAATGGGTGACTTAGCTCTGGAATAATGGCAAAGTCTGAATGCCACACCATAGAGTCTACTACAAGCTAATGATTGAGCTCTAAGAAGCTTTAAAGAAAATAAACACAAAATTCAGTCTTCTGCCCCCTTTCCCTAGTCATAGAAAATCTTATAAATGTATACTATAATTATTTAAAATGTATATTTCCATTTCATGAGTTAACTTCTAGAAGAGGAAAGGTTAAGTAAGGTTATCAAGAATTATTTACCTATTACAGAAACATTTTATTTATCTATAATGTAGAAACAGAACATATTATCAACTGCATAATACCACTTGTAAGTGAATGTATTTATTTTTTAAATATGTACCTGGTGTGTTTTATTTTATAAATATTCAAGCCTATTTTGAATTATATTGAATATTTTCCAATACTATACTGCTGTCTCTAAAACCACACTTTGAAATCAGAATATTTACCATTTCAAAAGGTTGTGCAGTCCTCCGTTAATCTAATGAGTTCTTACTCTTCAATATTTCAAAAATATAAACAGATTTTTTCATGTAAATTATCTCTACTTTGAATATAATAGCAACAATTATACTAACACTACATTAACCAAATGAAATGTATTACTGATAAAAAAAATATGTGCACAAAATTTTTCTGCTTTTGAAACATTGTTTCTGAATTATTTTCTCACAACTAGCTGGCTTAATTTTAATGTCAACAGAAGGTCACTAGAACCATGACATCAACTATGCTAATTCCTCAGTACCCAAATTTGAAATTTGAAACAGAAATTCAAATTTACAGTAAGTGTGAGTAGTAGAGCTTAGTGAATTATTACAAGTATACGCATGCTAAATTTCACATGAGACCTAAAATATTATAGAAGCTTTCATCCAAATGTTATTGAACTTTCACCAAATTGAAGATCTATGCTCAAGTAGCAGCTTCTTAGTTGTTCATGTACAGAATAAATTCATAGTCTTCAACAAAACTCAAATGTCCCTGAAAGATGATGGGAAAGCAAATGTCGAGGTCCTTGGATTCCTGCAGAGCTTGAATCTCATCCTTTAGCTCTGAAGACTGGAAGCAGCTTGATTTCTAGTTAATGGTTTGTTATGTCTTTTGAGTACAAGACAGCAAAGGCAATGCAGAATTAGGGAAAAGAAATGCTATTTCCTGCTTAACTTCCAAGGGTACAGGTGTAAAAGTACACAGGATAACAACAGACAGTAAGAGAGGATGACTTCTTTTCATATATTTGCATAGCTATATGTTTCAGAAAAGGGAAGAGAAGCAACTCTCTTCCTATTAACCCCTAAATTGTTCAGTCTATTAGGAAATTCCTGTTAGTGAATTCAAGGCACTTCAGTGTTTAGGGGTATGTAAAACCATGTCCCAAGTACTTTAATAATTTAATGTAATTTAAATATTATGTTGGTCATTAGATTTTTTATTATTCTCATTTTGGAGATTAGGAATCTAAAGTATAAGGGGTGGGGTTTGGGAGTGAACATCTGCTACATTATATGGTGAATAAGTGGCTGACCAATATTTGAATCCAGCTCTATATGGTACTAAAAATATGCTCTTTTGACACCACCAGCAATCATAATTTGACAGCCTGAGGGCCAAGTATGATCCACAGACAGCTTTCTTTGGCCTACATAATTATTTGCAACAATTTAGAATTATTTGCCAAACTTGTAAAAGCCAGTGACTTTACATAAAATGAAAAAAGTTGGCATTCCTCTTTCTCAACAACCAAATGGAGTTTAGCAGTGGTTATGCCCCTTAATTAGGGCATGGCTTCAAAACAGTTTCCCCAATTCCTTCTACCACCCTTTCACTGATGTTGGAAGAGATATGCTTGAGAGTCTGTTCTTACTTATTGTTATGGACTGAATTGTGTCTTCAAATTCATATGTTGAATACCTAACCCCCAATATAATTATGTTTATAGATGGAGTCTTTAAGAAGGTAAAGATAAAATGAGGTCATGAGAGTGGGGCCCTAATCTTATTGCGATGGTGTCCTTATAAGAAGAGTGAGAGATACCAGAGATCTCTCTTTGTCTACAAAACATAGAGGAAAGGTTTTGTATGGACTTTGCAAGAAGGTGGCTGGATGTCTGCTAGCCAAGAAAAGAGGCCTCACCAGAAACCAACTCTGCCAGCACTTTGATCTTGAGCTTCTAGCCTCCAGAACCGTGAGAAAATAAATGTCTATTGTTTAAGCTACCCGAATATGCGTATTGTTTAAGCGACCCAACTATGCCTGTTGTTTAAAATGTCTGTTGTTTAAGCCACCCACTATTTTGTTATGGCAGACAAGCACACTAATACATTTGTATCCAGCTGTCTTCATTAATTTCCTTGCTGTTACCTGCCTGGTCCACTTATCTGAGATCACTATATGATTTATCTCCACCTTTCCATAAAGAAGGCACCATAAGTTTTATGTGTTTTTTAATATTTTATAAGTTTATATAGAATATATTTTATATTTATAAGTTTTTAATATTTCCATTTTAACCTGCCCTTCATCAAATTCTAATGAAATATTGGGGGATTAGGATATAGAATTATTAGGAAACAATGCTGCAGGGTGCTTATATATCATAAGCAATGTCTTTAAAAAGTAATTTCAGCCGGGCGCGGTGGCTCAAGCCTGTAATCCCAGCACTTTGGGAGGCCGAGACGGGCGGATCACGAGGTCAGGAGATCGAGACCATCCTGGCTAACACGGTGAAACCTCGTCTCTACTAAAAATACAAAAACTAGCTGGGCGAGGTGGCGGGCGCCTGTAGTCCCAGCTACCCGGGAGGCTGAGGCAGGAGAATGGCATAAATCCGGGAGGCGGAGCTTGCAGTGAGCTGAGATTCGGCCACTGCACTCCAGTCCGGGCGACAGAGCGAGACTCCGCCTCAAAAAAAAAAAAAAAAAAAAAAAAGTAATTTCATGAGGAGAAAAATGACGACAAATAGTATGATTGTATTTATGGAAAGATGCACCCACAGACACAGAAGATACCTGGGAGGATGTTCATCACAGTAATTATGCAAGAGATACTAGTATAAACTGTTGTATAAAGATTGAATTATTCACAA
The DNA here is from genome assembly GCF_001698545.2 of Rhinopithecus bieti. Lineage (NCBI taxonomy): Eukaryota > Metazoa > Chordata > Mammalia > Primates > Cercopithecidae > Rhinopithecus > Rhinopithecus bieti. Next base: position 926,646 of record NW_016803625.1, on the reverse strand, counting down.
AAAATGTATCATTTTTACATAATCAAATAATATAAAATAAATACTATGTAATATATAGAGACAGAAGGTAGAAAATGTAAAATACATTGAACATCATAATTTCCAACTAGGATTTATTATCTGTGAGGGTGCACACTATTTTCTGACCATTTACCAAGGTATTCCCAAGGGCCTTTACGCTATAGATATGGAAGAAATATTTGTAAAGAGAATGAATGCATATTCCAAATCCAACATACTGCAGTTGAAGTAAAATAGACTAAATCTAAGAGAATGGGTTCCATTCCATACTCTTTCACAAACCCTTCAGTGCTACATAACTCCCCAAATTTAGTCCATGCTTACTTTTTACTTAAAGTATTCAAACTAAATGATTAAATTTAGATTTTGCTTATGAATCTGAGCACTCATAAGACCCCAAAACAGAGACTGATTAAACAGTTTGTGCATGGGATTGTTTCAATAAATGTCAGGCTTGTTTTCCAAATGGTGAGAAATAGACCTCTGAGCTAAGGCACTGATGAACACTATCACTCATATTAAATATTGAAACGACAAAAGGATAAAATAAATTGATGTAATATGGCTATGCAATAAGAACAATTTGTCCAGAGAAATCAGTAAATAGCAATAATTTTTAGTATGTTATCACTTAAAAAAACTTTAAGAAGTTTCACCTATTACTGAGTGTCTAAGAAAAACTTACAGATAATCAAACATGTTGTTACTGTGCTCTACTTCTGAAACATTTTTGAGGGAATCCTTAAATGTCATTTTTTAGTATTAGAAGAACATTGATGAATAACTGCTCTAGTGCATTCTGTCTAATTTGAAAGAGTTAGCATAGTTGCAGAAACATCTCATGTGCTCTCTGGGGGCAATTTATATACTAGAGCAATTAGACTTGTTTAAATAATTTGCCAACATATTTTTGAGAATATTACATCAAATTACCCAAAGTTACACCTTTTAAATAATAAGTAAATGTATTTGGCATGATTTAATATTCTAAAAATGCATAAAAGTCACCTACCTTCCTTTATTTGTATCCAACCCTTACTTTCTTTCACATGCTCTCCTTTGGTGGTATCACAAACACAGATTTTTGAGCAACAAATGATACATTGAATGTTAGTGACCATATTTGGAAGAAAATGAAAAGCCCATTTACTTCATTAAGCTTTTAAACATTTAGAGAATTCCGTAATATCTGAATGAAATGTTTGATAAGAGATGAGACCCTGAAATTTTAGAGGTCATTAAAAAATGATGGAAATATTTTTAAGAATGCAAAGCACAGGCATCTCTAAACATGAAAATGTATACATATACAAAGCATTCCAATTGTATTTCATATTAAAATGACTTGAATTTGAACTACACCTTGCATGTAGTTTAATTATAATTATTTGAAAGTAGATTATTTTTAGCCTCTTTTCTACTAACAAAAAAACACACTTGTTCAGCCCACTTCCACATTTACTGGATGGTCCAAAGACTGATTAAATATAACTTAACAGCTAGACATTGATATGTGTTAGTCTATTTGTTTATATGTATATATCTACAAACTATTAATAATGTGTGCATGCTTGTACTACATTTTACTACAAATGTCAGAGAGTTATCTTTTCTCATTTTTTGAACTGTCCATAAATATTTTTCTCCCAGGATAAAATGCTTCCTACTGTCAGTAAAAAAACATAAAATAAATATTCAATAAATTTTTATTCAGCACTTACTATGTGCCAGAGAATATTTGCTAGACACTAGTAATGTATCAGTAAATAAGAAAAACATGATTTCTGCCCTGTGAAACTCACCATCTAGCAGTGAAACACAAACAACAAAAAGGCATTACCAGTAAGATAAGCATTAAAAACTAGCAAAGGAAAGTGGTCCATTCTATGGGAATGTATAGTAAGTGCATTGACCTTACTTTAGAGAGTCATGTAGGCCTCAAGGAGAATATGTTGAAGAGGACACTTAAACAGAATTCATAATATTTAACTAGATAAATTAATGTTTAACTAGAGAAAGAACATTTCAGACAGAATACAGAACTCAGCAGCAAAAAGGAACAAGTTGTATTCAAAGTTTGCAAGAAGTCCCAGCAGCAGGGTAAGAAGGGAAGGGCAGGTCGGTAGATAATGCCAAAACAGAATCGTGAAGGTCTTTGAACAAGTGGAAGACACCAAAAGATGAGAGAGTAGCTTTGCAGTATTTAAAAAGGAAGAGAATTTCTTCCAAAAAGTAATTTACTTATGAGACTATATCACATCAGAAAACATAAAAAACATTTGCAGGTTTAGATGGTAAGAAATAAAATTAATAGACATTACATCTTATAAATGATAGATAATACATCAATATTTAGAAAGTTTTGGCAATATCTTCTGTTTTCACAACTGCAATAATAATGAAGTTATCCTTCATGCCTAGGCTTATCTTTCTTATTCTAACCTTTACATTAATAGAAAATGTATTAGATAAAAGTCTTATGAATAATTTGAAAAATAAAGAAAGAATTATTTAAGGTACCTCAAAATTTCAAATAAACTATTCAAAAGAAGGATTTGAAAATGTCTTTATATTCAATGAAGACTATGGGAATGATAGTCAATTTAGGTCAGACGTTTCCTGAGAATGGATCATTTTATTTTATCTACACATTTTTCTTTCTTAATGGCTAGCAAACAGATGAATGTAACACATTATTAATGCAGCTGTCTGAGTAAAAATTTATGTTCTTATTTTCTTGTCTGTTAGATGTTCAACTGTAACCTGACTGTATGTTGTGGGGGAGAATGCTGATAACTTTTTAATCCGATAGTAGTAAGATCCTATGCTATACTCTGAGTTTATAGCTACTGTTATTGCTGGAGGAGAAACATGTGGATATTTTGAAATGGTTGAATACTTCAGGCTCCTGCTTCATCAGAGATAAAAGAAGCAAGCCAACTGGTCAAGTAGGGACTTATCAAAGTGTAAATCTCTGGGGGATAGCTAACTCAGCTCAATTAATAATCAAACTCTTTTCTTTTACATATTGTTAAGAAATCACAGATGGTAGAAATTTGGATTTTTTCCCAGAAATGAGTCTGAGAGCAAAGGCAGAAGAGGCAACTGTGGTTTTTGTTCTACTTAAGCACAACCATTTCATTTTTTTTTTTTTTTTTGTAAATAATGAAGTACAGAGCCAAGTCAGAAAATCCTGTGCTATTTAAAGTTTTACCAATGATTCATAAATGCTTGCTGAGGGATTTTTCTTTTTTCTTTTTTTTTTTGACCAAACCTGGCCACTGTCCATAACCCAGAGGAAATAGTTAGTGAGGCTGTTTCCTTTGTCTGTCTAAAACAGGTTGAAAAAGTAAGGCGAGTTTCAGAAATATTTTGATGTAGCAAGAATCAACCAATTTAGCAGGTATACTGTATTTGCAAAGATGATATTCCCCCAGCTAAGTCCAAGTCTTTCCATTTTTTCGCTATAGCCACAGAATTATACAAAACTTGGAAAAAGAGAGTCAATTTGCTTCTAGGTATTCCAAAGCTGCATAAGCATTCATCTAGAGTTAGAAATAGTAACAGTGAACTATATAGACACTCTTTTCTTTCTTGACAATATTTCAATAAAGCCTTTTATGTCTGATCACTTAGGACTTATCATTGCTTGCATATTTCTATAGAGACGTCTCAAAGCACTTTCCTTAAAGGGTATCATACTAAAAGAGCCACCATTCTAGTGATTTTTTTCTCGTGGGAAAAAGATATTGAAACAAGGTTGTGAAATAATATTACAGACAGATAATACCTCGATATGGCAGCTAAATTAATATCAGAATGGGCATTTATTGAAAAAAATCAGTTTAGCTTCGTCTACTGATTTTAAAAGATTACAAGTTTTTGTTTTCCATGGGAGGAAAGGGAGCACTTAGATGCATAATGTTTCTTGCTTACACAAGCATATCTCATTTTATTGCACTTTGTTTTATTGCACTTTGTAGATACTGCAGTTTTTTTACAAATAGAAGTTTTGTGGCAAAGCTGCCCAGAGCAAATCTATCTGCACCATTTTTTTCATCAACGTGTGTTCACTTTGTGTCTCTAGGTCACATTTTGGTAATTCTCACAATATGTTAGACTTTTTCATTTTTATTATATCTCTTACGGTGATCTGTGATCAGTGATCTTTGATGTTACTATTACAATGGTTTGAGATTTCACGATCTGTATTCATACAAGACAGTGAATTTAATTGATAAATGTTGTATGTGTTCTGACAGCTTCACCAACCAGCTGTTCCCTCATCTGTCTCCATCTCAGGCCTTTCAAATTCCAGAGACAAACAGCAGTAAAATTATGTCACTTAATAGCAATTCAATGGACTCTAGGTGTTCACGTGAAAGAAAGAGTTGCACATCTCCAACTTTAAATAGAAAGCTAGAAATGATTAAGCCTAATCAGGAAGGCCTGTGAAAAGCAAAAATTGCTTGAAAGTTAGACCTCTTGTGCCAAATAACCAAGTTGTGAATGCAAAGGACAAGTTTTTGAAGGAAATTCAAAGTGTTACTCCAGTGAACACACAAATGACAAATGAAACAACCTTATTGCTGATATGGAAAAGTTTAGACTGGATGGGTCAAATCAACTACAACATTCTCTGAAACTGAAGTCTCATCTGAAGCAAGACCCTAACTTCTTCAATTTTATGAAGGCTGAGAGAGTAAAGAATATGTAGAAGAAAAGTTAGAAGCTAGTAGAGGTTAGTTTATAAGGTTTAAGGGAAGAAGCTGTCTCCATAATGTGAAAGTGCAAGGTAAAGCAGCAAGTGCTGATGTAGAAGCTACAGCAAGTTATCAAGAAGATGTAGCTAAGAACATTGATAAAGCTGGTTTCACTAAACAACAGATTTTCAATGGGGGAAGTCTTCTATGATAAAACGATGTCATCTAGGAATTTCATAAGTAGGGAGAAGTCAGTGTTTGGCTTAAAAGTTTCAAAGGTCACACCGTCTACCTTCCTAGGGGCTAATGCAGCTAATCAGTATAGGTTGAAGCCAATGCTCATTTATCATTCCCAAAATCCTAGAAGCCTTAACAATTATAATAAATCTACTCTGGTTGTGCTTGATAAGTGAAACAACAAAGCCTGGATAACAGTATATTTGTTTAAAGCATGGTTTACTGAATATTTTGAGCTCATTGTTGAAACCTACTGCTTAGGAAAAAAGATTTCTTTCAAAATATTACTGCTCATTGGCAATACACCTAGTAACGCAAGACAAGAGGTCTGATGGAGATGTCATTGATGTTGTTTTCATGCCTGCTAGCCCCATATCCATTCTGCAGTCCATGTGTCAAGGAGCAATGTCAACTTTTAAGTCTTATTATTTAAAATATATATTTTGCGTGTCCATGGCTGCCACAGATCACTATTCCTCTGATGGATTTGGGCAAAGTAAATTGAACACCTTCCAAAAAGGATTCATCATTCTAGATGTCATTAAGAACCTTCATGATTCATGGTAGGAGGTCAAAATAACATGAATAAGAGTTTAGAAGAAGTTGATTCTAGCTCTCATAAATGCCCTTCAGGGGCTCAAGACTTCAGTGGAGAAAGGAACTGTATATGGGTTGGAAATAGCAAGAGAACTGGAATTAGAAGTGGAACCATAAGATGTGACTGAATTGATGCAATCTCATGATAAAACTTAATAAAGAGCTGCTTTTTATGGATGAGCAAAGAAAGTGGTTTGTCAAGGTGGAATCCACTCCTGGTGAAGATATAGTGAACATTGTTGACATGACAACGAAGTATTTAAAATAACACATAAACTAAGCTGATAAAGCAACTTCAGGGGTTGAGAGGACTAACTTGAATTTTGAAAGTACTATTGTGGGTAAAATGGTATCCAGCAGTATTTTTTTGCTACAGAGAAACCTTTTGTGAAGGAAAGAGTCAATAAATGTGACATAATACATTGTTGTCTAATTTTAAGAAATTGCCAGAGGCATCCCAACCTTCAGCAACTACCACCATGATTAGGCAGCAGCCATCAACCAGGAGCCTCCACCAGCAAAAAGATTATGACTCACAGCAGGTTCAGATAATCATTAGCATTTTTTAGCTATAAGCTCTTAGTTAAGTGATGTATGATTTTTTAGACATAATGCTATTGCACACTTAATAGGCTATAGTATAGTGTAAACATAACTTTTATCCGCACCAGAAAGCCACAACAATTGTGACTTGTTTTATTTCAATATTCTCTTTATTGCCATGGTCTGAAACACAGGCCTGTAGCCTGTGAAACAGATGGTGCTGGTACCCTGCTCATATCTCCTTGCATACTCTCGAATGTCAAACAGAGACAATAGCCTGTTCTCTAGATTCAAAAGCAGTCTTGTTAGTGAAACAGGCCAGACATACTAAAAAGCTATGCCCCAAAACAACCCTCACACAGTAAGGGATGTAAGTCTTGCATGTCAGTTGGTCATCCCCAATTGAGACAATTTGGAGGTACTTTTCATACATTTTATGTATGAAAGATTGACTGTCAGCTGCCCACTCTTCATTCTCTTCATTCATTTTGCTGCCACTCTCCTACAGCACTTCCTGAGAGCACATCCCAAATAAATTACTCAGACCAAAATCATTGTATCATACTCTAACTTTGGGAGAACTCAAACCAAAATACCACTGATAATTGTTAAGCGTAGCCAATGATTTTATATTTCTAAGATAACATTCTGGTGACATTAAAAAAATTTGGAAATATTTTTATTGTTTTTTAATTTTTTTTTATTATACTTTAAGTTCTAGGGTACATGTGCCATAATGTGCAGGTGTGTTACATATGTATACTGGCCATGTTTGGTGTGCTGCACCCATCAACTCGTCAAGCACCCATCAATTCATCATTTATATCAGGTATACTCCCAATGCAATCCCTCCCCCCTACAAACCCTTCCCCCCCATGATAGGCCCCGGTGTGTGATGTTTCCCTTCCCGAGTCCAAGTGTCTCATTGTTCAGTATACAAAAAAAAACAAAACAACCCCATCAAAAAGTGGGCAAGGATATGAACAGACCATTTCCCAAAAGAAGACATCAACAGGCCAACAGACACATGAGAAAATGCTCATCATCACTCGCCATCAGAGAAATGCAAATCAAACCACAATGAGATTACCATCTCACACCATTAGAATGGCAATCATTAAAAAATCAGGAACAACAGGTGTTGGAGAGGATGTGGGAAATAGGAACACTTTTACACTGGTTGGTGGGATTGTAAACTAGTTCAACCATTATGGGAAAACAGTATGCCATTCCTCAAGGATCTAGAAACTAGATTACCATCATGGACCCAGCCTCCCACTACTGGTATATACCCAAAGGATTATAAATCATGCTGCTATAAAGACACATGCACACGTATGTTTATTGCGGCCACTATTCACAATAGCAAAAGACTTGGGGAATAACCCAAATGTCCATCTGGACAGACTGGATTAAGAAATGGGCACATATTTACACCATGGGAATACTATGCACCATAAAAAGGTGATTTTGTTCCTTGTAGGCATGGATGCAGCTGGGAAAACCATCATTCTTAGCAACTTCAACAAGAAACAGAACAGAAAACCAAACACCGCATGTTCTCACTCATAGGTGGAAATATTTTAAAATAATAATTGCTAGACAAAACTTACTTGAGATACACTCATTTGTTGTCTTTGGCTGAGACTTACATAGGACAATATTTACGTAGAAAGGAAATATTTGTGTCCAAGAACAACCTACAACAGTCTATTATCTTCTCTTATGATTTCCAAATCAAGCTTTTGTTGTTTTTATTTACATTTTTGTTGTTTCTCTAATTTTACCTTTGCATAGTGATAGACAGAGACAGGTAAGAAATTCCAGGAAGGAGAGTCTGAACAGACAGGGAAGCGCCAATGAGCTTGAAAAAAATATAAATAATGTAAGATTACTACCAGTAAAGATGTGAGTTACTAAGATAACATTTATAAGCACTCCCAATCCATGTTAGAAAATAAAATTCCAATATAAGAAGCATCAGTTCAAATATAACAGAAACACTAGGAAATAAGGAGAAAAGCAACCCAAGGCTTACTGGTAAAAATTTCCTCAAGTCCTTGATCCCCATGATAGAATACGTTTGGCTTTCATGATTCAGTGTCATAATTTAATTATGTAGGTTTGAAGTTTGATATTACAGGGATCTTACTAAAAATGTAAACTATAAGTGTAGATCAGCAGTTAAGAATTGCATACATTAGCATATACCCCAAAAGTATAGTTTATCTCTTTGTAGTAATTGAGCATGATGTCTGATACAACAGAGTAACAGTGTTACCAATCAGAACATGATCTTATCACCTTTGCCAAATTTATTTTTCTTGCATTTCTAGGAAACTGGTTGGCAATAGAAGGAGGAAAAGAAAATGTAATCAAAGATGCAAATCCTGGAATTATTTTACAATCAAAAAAAAAAAACAATGTTTGATAATTCCCCAAAATCAATATCCAACTTTGTAAAACTCTCCTTTCCTGATGTAAAACAAAGAACATATCCTCATCACCATAATTAGGTTGCAAGGCACTTGCTAATTCTGTATTTGCCATAACATGACTAGGAAGAAAAAGCTGAAGAATGTCAGTGGTTGTAGTATTTTTTGAACCATCTGTGCTGCCAAATAGTGTGAAAAATTAGAACTGTTCACTACACACAAAGATTATGGCTTCATTCTGAGAAAAGCAGTTTCTTAATGGATTTTTTTTTAAATCTCCACTTCCAGCTTTTGGAAACCTTAACAATAAAAATATTGAAAAGCAAGCAATGTAAAAAATATTGTTTTGAAATAATGTACCACTTTTAGTATTGCTTCAGATTTCCTCACATATCAAACATCCAATTAGAAAGAAGAGAATTTTGTTACTTTATAAAATGAGTTACAGTGATTCACAGGGTATTTAAATCATCTATGTACAGATTGGAAGATTTATTTCTCACTTTGCATTCTCACAAGTATCTATTCCTTTTACAGCTTTTCTAACAGCCTCTGCAAAATTCCTTGCAAAATATTCAAGATGGTTCAGGATGGAGAATATAGACATCAATTTTTCTTCATGCCAAATTTCTGAGATTTTAGAGAGTCTCCATTCTGGGCATAAAACCCTTCCTCAGTGTCTTATACACCACTGGAATTTCAAGAAATTGAAAATTTATATAATTTCATCCAAATTTGGAATAAGCTAAATATCTAAGTTGCATCTGTCCCACAAAATGTCTGAAATTACAGAGATGGGAGCCAGGTGATTTTTATAATATATCATTCTGATCTGAAAAATATGATTGCTACCTCAGTTAACATTTTCTTTTATTCCCCTTTATTCTCGGGATAAAGATAAAGCATTTTACATGGCTGTCAATGTTCTCCTACCTTCTGGTAACATTGGGCTAGCTCTAACTCATCCTTTAGTACTCCAGCTAAATAGCTCTTCCTGTTAGAATCTTGAAATGTATTAGCTATCACTGCTATAGTGAATTCATCTGAGTCATCTATTTCTTCTTTTATATCTAAAATATCTATAGTGCTTTTGATCCTAACTTTTAAATGTATTCATCCATTTTTCTATCTCCTTACTCCAAGCCACTGTCATATATCACCAGCACTACTTCAAGAGACTTTCTATTTCCCCTCTTGGCAGTTCTATAGTTCATTCTCCATATCAGCAGACAGTAAGCTTTAAAATATGATTTCAGACCATACATTTTGCTCTGCATCACCCTCTAATAGCTTCTTATTGAACTTTAAAGAAAGGAAAAAGAAGACAAATTCCTCACTGTAGTCTACCACATGCACATGATCTAAGAGTTCATTACATATATCTCCCACTTGCTCATTGTATTTTAATCACAATGTCCTCTTCCTACTCGCTAAGCACCCTAAACTTGTTTTTCCCATGAAGACTTTCCCTAAGTTTTCCTCTGAATGAAATGCTATTTTCCCAGGTCTTTGATTGGTTGTCTCCTTTACGTTATTAAGGTTTACCTCAATTGTTACCTTTCCAGAAAGTTATCAGATTTCACCATCTAACTCAACGATTCAGTATTGCTCAATCACTTTACACACATTACTTTCATTGCTTCACAATGCCTGATAAGTTACAAAATCATTCATGGGACAATTATCCATAGTGCCCTGCTGATCTTGTGATCGACATCAAGATTTAATCTTGACAGATAGATCAGGTTTGGCATGTAGCAGCTTTCAGTAAATATTCATTAAATGAATAAATTAATGAATTGGAGAATTAGTGGCATTTACTATAATTTTTTAGTACACTCATACCTAACACAGTTACTAACCTTAGTAGGTACTTAATGAATAAATTTTGAATGAAAATATTTGATTGTACTGAGTCTATTCATGTATTTGCAAGGATTTCAGAAGCTATTTCTCCTTCATTAATAGTAGATTTTTAAACATGTCTCATTTGCACACCAATATACAATGTGGAACAACATATATGTCAAAAGGAGACTGCCCCCGATTGGTCCATATCCATCACAGAATTTATAATGACTAAGAATGTGTTGCTAGTCAAGGCAAGCCTGTATGTATTCAAAATTTTTATACAAAAGCAAAAGGATATTTATCTATAAAGAACAGAAAGTTTAGAAAAAAAATTTAAATAAGGAATCCAATGAAGAGCTAGATGATAAAGCAAAATAGTTGCTATTAAAGAATAAATTGGTGAATCAGAAGAGAGAGCCAGAGGGAACTTTAGTAAAATGTGATTTTCAATATAATGTTATTTCTATTGGAAACTAAACATCTACAGGGAAACTACGGTGAATGACAAGGTAAGTATAACTCAAGGAAATTATAACAAATATAAAAGGAAAGAAAAAAGCAATGAATGAGGTTTACCTTCTAATTTCAAAACAGTAGCCCTCCTCATGAGATGCATGAGATTAGATAATGGTAAACTCAGAGGTACCTATGTTTTGTTTTGTTTGTTTTTTTTTTCTTTGAAACAAAGTTTCTCTGTCACCCAGGTTGAAGTGCAATGGCACGATCTCAACTCACTGCAACATCTGCCTCCCAGGCTCAAGCGATTCTCTTTCCTCAGCCTCCCAAGTAGCTGGAATCACAGGTATGTGCCACCATGCCTGGCTAATTTTGTATTTTTAGTAGAGATAAGGTTTCACCATGTTGGTCAGACTGGTCTCGAACTCCCGACCTCAGGTGATCTGCCCTTCTCAGCCTCCCAAAGAGCTAGGATTACAGGAGTGAGCCACCATGCCTGACCATATTTTAATATTTTGCATGAAAATTTCTTCATGTATTACATGTGTAATTTTCCAAATGAAATATTGAGAGAGATGTGTATGTTCAGGTCTACAAATCTGGTAAGGAAATTTGAAAAATGTGTAAATGGGACCTGAAAGTCCCCTGACACTGCAACATCTATTACTTTTTCTTTTTTGTCAGAATATGTGAGATTTATAGATTATGATTCTTGCTTTTAATCAAAGGAAGGCAAAGTCAATGCCACCATTTTCTTTTAAGGTTGGCCACATACTACAATTGGAAAAATACACATAAAGGATAAGCAAAGATCATGATTAAAGTTCCACTTTTTTGAAAATTCTTCTGAAATTTTTTCAATTGCTCTGCCTCCCTAATCTATTTAGAAGGATACTTATAGATTATTTCTTGTCTAATGGAACTCTGCTACAGTGAGGGTTTAATGGATTCAGACCACAGTGAGTGGAGACTATGGTCAGTCACCATCCTTGATTCAGGGAAAGTTTATAATAGAGTGTTAGGAGACTTCCATCATTTGTTGAGTCATTAAATTGTTCTCACAGGTATTATGGTCCATGGGGAAAATCCCTGTGTTTCTACTTCATTAACAAGCAAGTCAGTAAATGAAGCAAAGATTTTAGCCAGCAGTACATGAGGATACTCAATTTAAAACTTCTTTTCAAAGCCAGGACTTACAGAGAGGCTAAAGAGCTACTAGTTTAGTAGCTGCATTTTCATGTAAGAAGAAACAAATGCAAATTCTTTCCAAAGGGAAGCATTCTCCATTTGTGTACCCAAAATTCCCACAAAGTAAGGAGAAAATCAGACTAAGTCAAAAGCAAAATCAATGTTTTTATAGTATAGAAAAGACTAAAATTTTAGGTAAGCAAGAAAATAATATGAAATTCAGTCTTAATCTCACTATTCCAAGATTATTCACACCTTTATTTATGGTTTATCCCTTTACAATTTTCTATGATTATGTACATGGATATATTTTATTTACAAATATGGGGTATTAATAAATGTACTAATTTTCTTTTGTTAAAAAAATTTTAGCAGGAAGAATATGAAATGATTCTACTTTTTTCCACACAAAGCCACATCTGCAGAGATAAGGGGCATATGACTGAAATAACAGTCCTATTGGGATTGAAGTTTTATGTTTAGAGGGTCATTCATAACCTGTAATTGTTACTTAAATATATAAGAATTCTTTTTTAATTGTTTTATTATTTAAATTTTTGTGGGTACACAATAAGTATATTTATTTATGGGGTACATGAAATGTTTTGGTACAGGCATGCAGTGTGAAATGAGTGCATCCTGGAGAATGGGGTATCCATCCCCTCAAGCATTTATCCTTTGAGTTACAAATAATCCAATTACAGTTTTTAAGTTAAGTTTAAAATGTACAATTAAGTTACTTTTGACTATAGTCATGCTATTATGCTGTCAAATAATAAGCGTGATTTATTTTTTATATATTTTTTATCCAATAACAATCTCTGCATCCACCCCCTACGACCCTTCCCAGTCTCTGATAACCATCCCACTACTCTCTATGTCCATGAGTTTAATTGTTTTCATTTTTAGGTCCCAAGAATAACTCAGAACATGTAATGTTTTTGTCTTTCTGTGCCTGGCTTATTCCACTTAACATAATTCCACTTCCATCCATGTTGTTGCAAATGACTGGATGTCATTCTTTTTTAATGGCTGAATAGTACTCCATTGTGTATATGTACCACATTTTCTTTGTGCATGTATCTGTTGATAGACATATAGATTGTTTCCAAATGTTAGCTATTGTAAATAGTGCTGCAGCAAACATAGGAATGCAGATAGCTCTTTGATATACCAATTTCCTTTTTTAGGGGTATATACCCAGTATTGGGATTACTGGATCATATCATAGCTAAATTTTCACTTTTTTGAGAAAACATCAAGCTGTTTTCCATAGTGGTTGTACTGATTTATGTTCCTACCAAGAGCATAGAAGGGTTTCCTTTTCTCCACATCCTCACCAGCATTTGTTATTGCCTGTTGATTGGATATAAGCCATTTTAACTGGGGTGAGATGATATCTCATTGTAGTTTTGATTGGCATTTTTCTGATGATAAGTGATATTGAACACCTTTTCATATGCCTATTTGCCATTTCTATGTCTTCTTTTGAGAAATGCCTATTCATATCTTTTGCCCATTTTTTGATTAGATTTTTAGATTTTTTCCTATAGAGGTGTTTGAGCTACTTATGTATTCTCATTAATCCCATCAAAGTAGTTTGCAAATATTTTCTCCCATACTGTAGGGAGAAATAAACACTGTAAGTTGTCTCTTTACTTTGCTGATTGTCTTCTTTTCTATGAAGAAGATTTTTTTATTTTATTATTATTATTATACTTTAAATTCTAGGGTACATGTGCATAAAGTACAGGTTTGTTACATATGTATACTTGTGTCATGTTGGTGTGCTGCACCCATCAACTCGTCAGCACCCATCAACTCGTCAGCACCCATCAACTTGTCATTTACATCAGGTATAACTCCCAATGCAATCCATCTCCCCTCCCCCCTCCCCATGATAGGCCCCGGTGTGTGATGTTCCCCTCCTCGAGTCCAAGTGATCTCATTGTTCAGTTCCCTCTTATGAGTGAGAACATGCGGTGTTTGGTTTTCTGTTCTTGTGATAGTTTGCTGAAAATGATGATTTCCAGCTGCATCCATGTCCCTACAAAGGACACAAATTCATCCTTTTTTATGGCTGCATAGTATTCCATGGTGTATATGTG
>NW_016803625.1:864679-911396 GCF_001698545.2 Rhinopithecus bieti | reverse complement strand
AGCCAGAACTTCCAACACTATGTTGAATAGGAGTGGTGAGAGAGGGCATCCCTGTCTTGTGCCAGTTTTCAAAGGGAATTTTTCCAGTTTTTGCCCATTCAGTATGATATTGGCTGTGGGTTTGTCATAAATAGCTCTTATTATTTTGAGATACGTTCCATCAATACCGAGTTTATTGAGAGTTTTTAGCATGAAGGGCTATTGAATTTTGTCAAAGTCCTTTTATGCATCTATTGAGATAATCATGTGGTTTTTGTCTTTGGTTCTGTTTCTTTGCTGGATTACGTTTATTGATTTGTGTATGTTGAACCAGCCTTGCATCCCAGGGATGAAGCCCACTTGATCATGGTGGATAAGCTTTTTGATGTGCTGCTGGATCCGGTTTGCCAGTATTTTATTGAGGATTTTTGCATGGATGTTCATCAGGGATATTGGTCTAAAATTCTCTTTTTTTGTTGTGTCTCTGCCAGGCTTTGGTATTAGGATGATGTTGACCTCATAAACTGAGTTAGGGAGGATTCCTTCTTTTTCTATTGATTGGAATAGTTTCAGAAGGAATGGTACTAGCTCCTCCTTGTACCTCTGGTAGAATTCAGCTGTGAATCCATCTGGTCATTGTGATTCTATTTGTCAATGTTTGTTTTGGTTGTCTGTGCTTATAGGGTATTACTCAAGAAATCTTTGCCCAGACTAATGTTCTGGAAATATTCTTGGAGGTTTTCTTGTAGTAGTTTCATAGTTTAAGGTCTTAGATTTAAGTATTTAATCAATTTTTATTTGATTTTTGTGTATGTTGAGTGATAGCCATCTAGTTTCATTCTTCTGCATAGGAACATCGAGTTTTCCCAGCAACATTTATTGAAGAAACTGTCTTTTCCCCAGTGTAAGTTCTTGATACCTTTGCCAAAAATGAGTTCACTACAGGTGTCTGAATTTGTTTCTGGGTTCTCTATTCTATTCCATTAATCTATGTGTCTGTATTTTGTTTGTTTGTTTGTTTGTTTTTGAGATGGAGTTTTGCTCTTGTCAACCACTCTGGAGTGCAATGGCGTGATCTTGGATCACTGCAACTTTTACCTGCTGGGCTCAAGCGATTCTCCTGCCTCAACCTCCTGAGTAGCTGGGATCACAAATGTGTTCCCCCATGACTGCCTAATTTTTGTATTTTTAGTAGAGATGAAGTTTCACCCCATTGGCCAGGCTGGTCTCAAACTCCTGACCTCAGGTGATCTGCCCACCTCGGCCTCCCAAAGTGCTGAGATCACAGACATGAGCCACTGCACCCAGCCTATGTGTCTGTTTTGACTCCAGCACCTTGCTGTTTTGGTTACAATAGCTCTGTAGTATAATTTGAAGTCAGGTAATATGATTTCTCCAGTATTATTATTTTTTCTTAGGATATCTTTTACTATTCTTGGTCTTTTGTGGTTCCATATAAATTTTA
This sequence comes from Rhinopithecus bieti, assembly GCF_001698545.2. NCBI lineage: Eukaryota > Metazoa > Chordata > Mammalia > Primates > Cercopithecidae > Rhinopithecus > Rhinopithecus bieti. Next base: position 909,952 of record NW_016803625.1, on the reverse strand, counting down.
GGGTTGTTTTACTATTTCTGTGAAGAATGTCATTGATATTTTGATCAGAGTTGCACTGAATCTGTAGATTGTTTTGGGTTTAGACAGTTTAACAATATTGATTCTTTCAATACAGGAACATGGAATATTGTGTGTGTGTGTGTGTGTGTGTTTCGATTTCTTTCATCAGTATTTCATAGTTTTCATTATATTTCTCTTCTTTGGTTAAGCTTATTCCTAGATATTTTATGTGTAGCTATTGTAACCGAGATTACTTTTTAAATTTCTTTTTCACATTGTTCACTGTTGGCATATAGAAGAAATGTTACTGATTTTGGTATGTTGATTTTGTATTCTGCAATTTTACTGAGTTTATTTATTGTTTAATAGTTTTTTTGTGGAGTCTTTTGGTTTTTTCAAATATAAGATAATATCTTCTGCAAACAAGAATAATTTGACTTCTTTCTTTCTAATTTGGATGTCTTTCATGTCTTTCCTTTGTCTGATTGTTCTTGATGGAACTTCCAGTACTATGTTGAATAACAGTGGTGACAGTGGGCATTCTTGTGTTCCAGATCTTAGAGAAAGGGCTTCTAGTTTTTCATTATTCAGTATGATACTAGCTGTGGGTCTGTCGCATATTCCTTTAATTATGTTGAGGTATGTTCCTTCTAGTCCCAATTTTTTGAGGGTTTTTATCATGAAAGGATGCTGAATTTGATCAAAAGATTTTCATCATCAACTGAAATAATATAGTTTTATCCTTTAATCTGTTGAGGTCCTTGGAGCTTTTCCTTACTGGGAGAATTTTTATTATGGCATTGATGTCATTATTTTTTATTGGACTGCTCAGGTATTGGATTTCTTCCTGGTTCAATCTTGATAAGTTGTATGTCTCTAGAAATTTGTCCATTTCTTCCAGAGATTCCAATTTATTGGCATGTAGTTGCTCATAGTAGCCATTAATGATCCTTCAAATTTCTGAAGTATCAGTTGTAACGTCTCCTTTTCATTTCTGATTTTGTTTATTTGGATCTTCTCTTTTTCTTTCCTAGTCTGGTTAAAGATTTGTCAACTTTAACTTTTCAAAAAAGAACTTTTTGTTTCATTGATCCGTTGTATTGTTTTCTTCATTTCAATTCCATTTATTTCTGCTCTAATTTTTATTTCTTTTCTTCTACTAATTTTGCATTAGGTTTCCTCTTGCTTTTCTAGTTCTTTAAGATGTATCATTAGATTGTTCATTTGAAGTGTTTCCTCTTTTTTATGTACACACTTACTGCTATGAACTTGCCTCTTAGTACTGCCTTGGCTGTATCCCACAGTTTTGGTGTTATGTTTCCATTATGATTTGTTTCAAGAATTTTTTTTTCGATTTCTTTCTTAATTTCTTCACTAACTCACTGGTCATTCAGAAGCATATTGTTTAATTTCCATGTATTTGTATAGTTTCCAAAATTACTCTTGTTAATATCTAGTTTTATTTCATTGTGGTCAGAGAAGATGGTTATTTTATTTTTTAAATGTTTTAAGACTTGTTTTGTGACCTAAAATATGGTCCATCTTTGAGAATAATTCACGTCCTAAGAAAAGAATGTGTATTCTGCAGCTCTTTGATAAAATGTTCTGTAAATATCTATTAGAACCATTTGGTCTTTGATGTAGACTATCTGATATTTCTTTGTTGGTTTTCTGTCTGGAAGATCTGTTCAATGCTGAAAGTGGGGTGTTAATATTGTACTGGGGCCTCTTGAGCTCTAATTATATTGCCTCTATATATTTGGGTGCTCCAGTGTTGGGTGCATATATATTAAAATTATTATATCCTCTTCCTGAATTGACCCGTTTATTGTTATATAGTGACTTTCTTTGCATCTTCTTATAGCTTTAGTCTTAAAACTCTTTTGTCTGATATAAGTGTAGCAACTTCTGATCTTTTTTTTTTTTTTTTCCATTGGCTGGAATATCTTTTTCCATCCCTTTATTTTCTGTGGGTGTCTTTATAGGTGAAGTGTGTTTCTTGTAGGCAACAGATTATTGGGTCTTAGCTTTTCATCCATTTTACCAATCTGTGTCTTTTGGTTGGAGAGTTTAGTCCATTTACATCCAATGTTATTACTGATAAGAAAGGACTTACTCTTTCCATGTTGTTATTTGTTTTCTGGTTGTTTTGTGGTCTTCTTTCTTTCTTTTATTTCTGTTCCTCTAGTGAAGATGACTTTTGCTGGCAGTATGATTTTGTTGCTTACTTTCTATTTTTGTGTATTCATTTTATGTTGTTTAGCTTAAGATTACCATGAGGTTTACAAATGCTGTCCTATCTTATAATCCATTATTTTAGACTAACAATTTAATAACCCATTATTTTAACCTAATAAAAACTCAATGCTATTTGAATAAATAAACAAGCAAAAATAAAACTAATAAAACTCTACTTCATCACCCTGCTTTTAACTTTTGTTGTTTTCTATTTATTTCTTATTGTATGAATTATGTCTTGGAAAGTCATTATAATTAACATTTTTGATTAGTTCATTTTCCTTTTCTTTTTTTTTTGACACATGGCCTCACTCTGTCACACAGGCTGGAGTGCAGTGGCATAATCACAACTCACTGGAGCCTCGACCTCCTAGGCTCAAACAATCCTCCCATCTCAGCCCCCCAAAGTAGCTGGGATCCCAAGCACACACCACCATGCCTGGATAATTCTTGTACTTTTTGTAGAGATGGAGTTTTGCCATGTTGTCCATGCTGGTCTCAAACTCCTGGACTCAAGTGATCCAGCCAACGTGGCCTCCCAGAGTACTGGGATTACAGGCATCAGCCACTGTGCCTGCCTTAATATTCTGTGTTTTTCTGTATACTAATAATTACCAGTGAGTTTTGTACCTTGAGGTAATTATTTGTTGCTCCTTAATGTCGTTTTCTTTCTGATTGAAGTACTCCCTTTACCATTTCTTATAGGACAGGTCATGTTGATGGAAGTTTTCATTTCTTTTTTTTTTTTTTTTTTTTTTTTTTGAGACGGAGTCTCGCTCTGTCACCCAGGCTAGAGTGCAGTGGCCAGATCTCAGCTCACTGCAAGCTCCACCTCCCGGGTTTACACCATTCTCCTGCCTCAGCCTCCCGAGTAGCTGGGACTACAGGCGCCTGCCACCTCGCCCGGCTAGTTTTTTGTATTTTTTAGTAGAGACGGGGTTTCACCGTGTTAGCCAGGATGGTCTTGATCTCCTGACCTCGTGATCCGCCCGTCTCGGCCTCCCAAAGTGCTGGGATTACAGGCTTGAGCCACCGCGCCTGGCCTGTTTTCATTTCACTTTCATGTTTGAATAATATTTTTGATGGATATACTATTCTAGGGTACTATTTTGTTTTGTTTTTTTCTTCAGCATATTAAATATATCATGCCACACTCTCCTGGCCTGGCCTGTAAGGTTTTGACTGATAAATCTTCTGCCAAATGTTTTGGAGCTCCATTGTATATTATTTGTTTCTTTTCTGTCACTGCTTTTAGGATCTTTTATTTATCCTTGACCTTTGAGAGTTTGTTTATTAAATGCCTTTAGGTTGTCTTCCTTGGGCTCAATCTGCTTGATGTTCTATAACCTTCTTGTACTTGAAGATAAGAAAGATTGATACGTTTCTCTAGGTTTGGGAAGTTCCCTGCTATTATCCCCTTGAAAAAATTGTCTACTCCTACTTATTTATCTGTCTCCTCTCTAAGGCCAATAACTCTTAGATTTGCCCATTAGAAGCTATTTTCTAGATCCCATTGGCATGCTTCATTGTTTTTTATTCTTTTGTCTTTTGTCTCCTCTGATTGTGTATTTTCAAATATCCTGTCTTCCCATTTACTAATTCTTTCTTCTGTGTGATTAATTATGCTGTGAAAGTACTCTGATGCATTTTTCAGTATGATAAATGCATTTTTTAGTTCCAGATTTTCTGCTTGATTCTTTTTAATTATTTCAATCTTGTTATTACATTTATCTAATAGAATTCTGAATTCCTTCTCTGGGTTATCTTAAATTTCTTTGCATTTCCTTAACACAGCTATTTTGAATTCTATGTTGGAGAGGACATGTCTCTGTTTCTCTAGGATTGGTCCCTGGTGCCTAATTTAGTTCATTTGGTGAGGTCATGTTTTCCTAGATGGTGTTGATGCTAGTAGATCTTCTTTGGTATTTGGGCATTGAAAAATTATGTATTTATTATAGTCTTCACTGTCTGGGATTATAGCCATTCTTCTTGGGAAGGCTTTCCAGACATTTGAAAGAACTTAGGTGTTGTAATCTAAGCTATGTCTGCTTTAAGGGGCACCCCAAGTGCAGCTATGCTGTGGTTCTTACAGATTACTCATAGAGGCTCTGCCTTGTTAATCTTGGAAAAGATTTGGGAGAATTCTCTGGATTACCAGGCAGAGACTTTTGTTCTTTCTCCTTACTTTTTCCCAAACATAGAGAGTCTCTCTCTTTCTGTTCTGATCCACCTAAAGCTGAAGATAAAGTGTCAAGAGCACCCCTGTCACCACTACCATTATGATTGTGTCAGGTTGGACCTGAAGCCAGCACATGGTGCTGGGTCTCACACAAAGCCTGCTGTAACCACTCCCTGGCTACAGCCTATGTACACTCAAAGTTCAGGAGCTCTACATCACATAGTGGCAAAGCCAGCCAGGCCTGTGTTTTTCCCTTCAGAGCAGCAAGGTCTCCCAGACTTGGGTCCAGAAATGCCATCTGGAAGTCAGGTACTAGAGTCAAAAACTAGGGGTTTACCTGGTTTCCATTGTACTGTGGCTGAACTGGCACTCAAGTCACAGTGCATAGTCTTTCGTATTCTTCCCTCCTCTTTCCAAAGGTGGAGGAGCCTCACCCCATATTCACTGCCATCCCAAGCCATGAGAAATACTGCCAGATTATCACCGATGTTACCTTAAGCTCCAAGGTCTGTTAAGTAAGCTTGTCATGAATACTGCTTGGCCCGGGACTCACCCTTCACGGAAGTGGGCTCCCTTCTGGCCCAGGGTAGGTCCAGAAATGCCATCCAAGAGTCAAGTCCTAGAATCAGAGACTCCAAGAACCCTCTTGGTGCTCTGCTCCCCTGTGGCCATGCTGGTACCTGAAGGCAGCAAGTCTCAGAGGCTAACCCAAGGTTTTTGATATAGTACCTGGGTATAGCTGCTGGTTATTCAGGGCCCATGAGTTCTTCAGTTAGCAGATGATGAATACTGCTGGGAATGAGTTCTTTCCTTCAAGGCAGCGGGTTTCCTACTGGCCCATGGTGTGTCTAGAAATGTCATCTGGGAGGTAGGGCCTGGAATGGGGGCCTCATTGACTCAGACAGACGTCTTATCCTGCTGAGGAAGATGGTATCTAGATTCAAGACAAAGTCTTTCCCACTCTTCCCTCTCCTTTTTTCAAAAGGGAAGAAGGGATATCTTTTGTAACTGTGAGTTATACAACTTGGGGTTAGGGAAGGGATGATGACGGCATGCTCTTGTCTGCTCCAGCTGGTGTCTCATAATGTCCCCTGCCCCCCACCAACCCCAGTTACTGTCTCTTGACCTAGTTCAGCACCAGGACTTGCCTAAGAGCTGCAGTCCTTACGGCCTTGACTGCCTTTTAAGTTTACTTGGAGACACAGAGTACTGTAACAGCCACTCAAGTTCAGACTGCTGGGATCAGAGATTCCCCTCTGGCTAGGGCTGCTTTAAATGCTCCCTCTGTGAGAGTCAGCTGAGTTCTATCTGGTTTTCCTTTCTGCTCTAACAGGACAGCAATGAGTTTAATGCCTCACAACTACTGTGTTCTCCTGTTCCCAGCATCCAGAGATGCTCTTGGCAGCATGCTGAGGGTGGCGTTGTAGGGGACTTCCATGATTGAAGGCCATGTTTTCTATCTCTTCAGTGTCTCTTTCAGTGATACAAACGTAAAACTAGGTGCTATAAGTGCTCACCTGGTTTTTTTGGTGCTTTTAAAGGTGTTTTTTCTGTGTGGATAGTTGTTAACTTGGTGACCTTGTCAGGGAAGGGGAGGCGAGTATATGACAAGTGGAGCTTATCCGCCATCCTGCTCCACTGTCACTATTCAATAACTAATTTTTAATCTGATTTTATGTGATAATAAATCATGAAGATGCACTTTTACAAAATCTCTTTAATCTTAGTTTTCAGTTGAGATAAAATATATAAGACATTATAAGAAACAAAGTATGTGATTAATTTGATAAGGTTTGAGAATTACATATGTTCATAAAATGACTATCCAAAGTAAGATACAGAATATATCCACTTTCTAAAAAATTCCCCCTATCCCTTTCTCCAATCAGTCCCAACTTTACCAGAGACAACCACTTCCTGATTTCCACTACCATGAGTTAGTTTTGCTTCTACTTGGACTTCCAATAAATGAGATCATACAGTGTATTTTATGTGTTATTTTCTACAACATAAATACTTTGTAAGATTCATGCATGTTTCTTGAATGTATCAGTAGCTCATTCCTCTTTCTTTCTGAGTGAATATAGCATAATTTGCTCATCCATTTTTAATAAATATTTCTGTTATCCTCATTATTGAGGTTTTATGAAAAAAGACTTGTATAAATATTCTTGTAGAAGTTAGTTTGTAGACTTATATCTCTTAGATAATTACCTAGGAGTAGAACTTCTAGACCATAGGATAAATACATAACTAGCTTTATAAGAAACGTCTGAACAACTCTTCAGATGGATTGTACCATTTTACCTTTACATCAGCCACACGTGAATATTTTCAGTATTTCAAAATATTGCCAACATTTGGTAGTGTCAATGAGTACAGTCTGTGTTATTGTCATTATCCTCATTTACAGAAGGCTGCCTTTTAGCTGTATCCTCAGATGGCAGAGACAGACAGATATTTTATTTTTTTCCTCCTTTTATAAGGTGATGAATCCCACCAGAAGGGCCTCATCCTAATTACCTCCCCAAAGCCCCACCTCCAAATACCATCATATTGGGAATTTGGATTTCAACACAATTTTGAAGGAACACAAACATTTAGTTCATAGCATTATTCAATAATGCTTCACCTTCTTTATGTCTTTTCAGTGCCTGAAGAACTAGTTTCTCAATTTCTTTAAAATCTGCTCCATTTTAATTAGGATTTTGTCTGATCTATAGACTAATTTCGGAATAACGAACATTTAAAAAATTGAGTTATTCAGTCAATAAACATTGTATATTTCTCCATTTATTTAAATCCTTAATTTTGTCTACATAGCTTTGTCATTTGCAGTATAGGCACGATGAATATTTTATAATATATATTTCTTTTGATGCTCTGATACTATGATAATTGGTATTTTCTATTTCAGTGTCCAACATTCCATTATCAGTTTAGAAAAATATAACTTATCTCTGCATACCAATTTTCTATTCTGCAATCTTGTTCAGATTACTTATTAATTACACTAGAAGTTTCTAGATACACAAAATGTCATCGACAAATAAAGAGGGTTTTACTGTGTGCTTTATAGTCATTTTGGCTTTTTTTCTTTTCTTTCTGCAATTAATATCACTTCTAGTAGATTTTTCAAGAGAGGTGGTAAGATCAGATACTGGCATTTTATAATTGTTAGGAGAAAGAGTTTAGACTTTCCATACATAAAGATGCTATTTATAATTTCTTAGTAGGTACCCTTTATCAGATTAAGGACGTTCCTTTAATTCTCAGTTTGTTGAGATTTTTCTATGATTAATAAATGTTTATCAAATTAGTTTCCTGAATCCATTGAGATAATTATGGGATTTTTAGGCTTTATTCTGTTAGGTTGATATACTAGTTTGTCTGTGGCCATACCACCCTGAATGCACCCAGTCTCATCTGATATACTACCTTCATTCCTTTTTAAAAATCAAGTTAAAGAAATCATGCATTTCTGGGATAACCCCTACTTTATAAGGGTGTATTATACCCTTTTATATATATTTTAGAATTTAATATATTAATGATTTTGGTGGCTATGCTCAAGAGAGATTTTTTCTCTGTAAACTTATATTCTTCTAAATCTTTGTCAATTTTGTTATCAGGGCTATGCTGGCCTCAATAATGAGTTTGAAAGTATTCTTTCTTCCTGTATTTTCTGAGTAGTAAATTATATGAGCTATTCAACACTTTATTATAAAATAGATTTTGTGTTAGATTATTTTTCACAACTCAAGGCTAATATATGTGTTTGGAGAACATTTAAGGTAAGCTAGGTTAATTTGATGTTCAGTAGGTTAGGTTATTAAATGAATTTTTGACTTTTGATCCTCCCAACTTATTATATAACCCATCACAAGTTGAGGAAAATCTGTGTGTGTGTGTGTGTGTGTGTGTGTGTGTGTGTGTGTGTGTGTATGGAGAGAGAGAGACAAAGAGATATATCTGAGGATCTATAGTTATTCATCTATCTATAATTGATAGTTTGATATAAAAACAGATGGATATATATGCTATTTAGACTTTCCACTTCTTGTTCTTTTAAAACTTGTAATCCCCTAGCAAAGCTTATGCCAAAAAAAAAAAAAAAAAAAAAAAAAGAGAGAGAGAGAGAGAGAGAGAGAGAGAGAGAGAGAGAAAACACAAAATACCAGTATCAGGAATATAAAGAGAACATAGCAGGTTAGAGCAAACGGACACAAACAGACATTGAGGTAAAGGTCTTTACCATAGGCCTAGAAACAATGTCTGTTTAGGGATAAGAGTTTGTAATAGAATACTTTATGCTAATAAATACAGCAACTTTGATGAAATGGCAAAATTCCTGAAAGAAAACGACCGACATATCATTGGTATTAATGAGCGGCAGAGTGTTCTGTTCTAAGGACACACTGCATTATCTAGCCGAAACCCTACTGCAAGACACTCAGTAGCACATGTCTACTATGTCCACTATGAAAACAAAGCAGTTAAAGGCATCCTTATAAGATAAAACATTAATTTACAAAGTGATTTTATGTATGTAGATTACATGTTAAGGAATTACATTCACTGATCTTTTCCTTCTTAGTACATTGAATAGCAACATACGTTTTTATTGTTCTTAATTATTTGTATAAATTATCTGAAGGAAGTATTATGGTCTTCTAATTCCAGAACTAACAGGAAAATGTTTCCTCTACTATAATAATTAGAATAATACAAGGTAATCTATAATCATAACTTTTCTTGAACTCATTAGAGAGCTGAGGTCTCAAGGGCATCACTGAAAGTGAATTCCAAAGAGTAGCTACCCTGCCCACCAAAAGAAGGGACACATGAACTATTTCTCTTTTGCCAGAACACAGAATAGAGATGGCTACCATACACGTGCATAAGACAAAATGAACTAAAATGTTTATACGTTCTCGAAGGTTAATATGGGCTACCGTATCAGTTGGTAAGAACTGGGGACCCTACAAAAAGGGAATTAGCACTCATTTACTCTTTTCCGCAAGATTTTATGGTATAATCATGAGGAAGATTAGGAGAAGTCAGGACACTGGAAAGAACACACCTTGGTAGTCAAAATGTTCACTAGATAATTAGTTTCTTGAGGACGGGCACAAATACCTCCCCTCTTCCCAAGACCTTTGTTTCCTATGAAGCAAAAACATTCAGCTCTTGAGGAAAGAGCAACAAATACTCTTGTCACAAGGGCACAGGTAACAATGATTTCTTATGTAAAGAGAGTAGAAGAAGACATCTGCTTCTGGGGAAATTGTAGAGAAACTACTCATGTTCTAGACACAAGCAATAATACATTGATGCTGGGGTCAGAGCAGATGCAGAAACTGCCTGGATAGAGGGTCAGGAAAGCATCCTGGGCATAGGGTTCTATGCTGATTTCGAGCTGAGGTTTATAACCACAGGAGAAGAGTTAGTAAACTCTCTACCACCTAAGACAGAAAAGAAGAACACTTTTTCTGAGATAGCCCTACCCTAATACCCTGCAGCACAAGGTTTGTGTCAGATTTAGGTGGACAAGAACAATAGAAGCCTTGTGCAAAGGACTTTACCATAAGCCTAGAAAGAAATAACATGCAAAAATAGTCTACTACTAACAGAGCAAGCAGAGCATGGATAGAGACTCTCTCTGTAGAAAAGTGAAGAGAAACAGCAGAAAGTGTAGGGAATATGAGAACATATGAGAATATTAAAAATTTTTTTAATTATAGATGAAAATAGCTTTTCTGCCATAATATCTATATAAAGTACATGATTTCCAGCAACCTGATAAAAATGAGAATAAATAAATGCTTACTCATTAAAATGACAAGAGGAAATTCAAGTTTTTTTATTCCTTTTATCTAATATATATTTTGAAGGCATTTAAAATTTTTTAAATTCCAGCATAAAATATACTGAGATCTCAGAAATGTTACAAGTAATCAACCATGTATTTCAACTTAAATGAGTCATCATAATTATCAAATGACAATGTGCCTATTTTCCAATATAATTTTCTTTTCTTAACTCTAAATCTTCTTTCTCAACTCTTTAGAAAATATATAACATTGAGGGAGCAAAGGCTTGATTTTATATTTCTCTCCCAATTGAAGCTGTTTTTTCATTGGAAGCTTGCTTTTTGGTTCTAAAGTATTATCAATCCTCTTTGAATATTGGCATTCTGGAAATAGATTCTACCTTGAGCATTGTGATTCACTAGGTGGGAAAACTTCAAAATGAATGTTTCTTTTATTTCTCATCACTCTTACTCTTGATTTCTACTTCCTTTATCATCAGGGAAATGAAAGATAGTATGATTCAAATTTGGACCATTTAATTGTTTCATATTGGAAGTTATTAACTTATATTGTGAAGCCTTGCATAATGACGTTTTATGTGTTTATAAAATTTTAAAAGTCCTTGGTTAAAAATAAGACCCAAGTGTGCTTCATTTTTTAAGTCTACAGATAATGGGGAGGAATTAACTTTGCATAATCATGAAATAATGCAGCCTTAAACATACATTGTCTATGCCTTAAATAAAGACTAAGAAAAAAAAAATCCTTTTCTTTAATACTTATGAGAATCTAGGCATGAAATAAGGGATTTATATATTTAAAATAACAAGAATTTGAAGATTACCTGCTTTTAAAAGATGTCTCAAAAATTCAGTTATCCAGCGTCTGACTTGAAAACTTCTTTCCCAAATTGCTAAATGGAGAATAGCCATCCTTTCCAATCTTCATACCCTAACTGAAGAACGGGGTACTAACTCCAGAACAGAGCTGGAGGGTGAGAGAGTCTCTGCCATTCTGAAGAAATTTATTTTAAGCTGCCTCATGAAGTTCCAAAGGCCACCAGATAATAAAGTTACTTAATGTAATCCAAAAAAGTGTTCTCATCCCATCTTTATTTCTGGCTCCAACAATTATTTTCAACTACTAAGTATACACTAAAATATATAGAAATGTAGTTTTGGTGGTTTAAAGGAAATTAGTCTCCAACTCAATTTCCACACAAGATGAAGGAACCAAAGGTCTTAAATATTTCTTAACATAGAAAGATATTAGTCAGGTCCCCTTATCTTCTGATTCCTAGTTTAAGATTCATATTATCACATCAAAATGAGAAATGTGACTCTTAAAAGCCTTCCCATATAAGGGATTTTACTGACTTGTTTGTAATTTTTTTGGAAGTTCAAATGGATGGAAGACAAGTGTTGAGATACTTATTTAAAAAGTGACACAGAGAAGGATTAAGAAAGATATATGAAAAAGAGAGCATTACTGAAATTATAGCCACTATAGTGATTGGGATAAAAATCACATTAATAGCCAGGCACGGATGCTCATGTCTGTAATCCCAGCACTTTGAAAGGCTGAGGTGGGTGGATCACCTGAGGTCAGGAGTTCGAGACCAGCCTGACCAACATGGTGAAACCCTGTCTCTACTAAAAAATACAAAGATTAGCTAGCTGGGTGTGGTGGCATGTGCTTGTAGTCCCAGCTACTTGGGAGGCTGAGACAGGAGAATTGCTTGAGCCTAGGAGGCAGAGGTTGCAGTGAGTCAAGATCGCATCACTGCATTCCAGCCTGGGTGACAGAGTGAGACTCTTATCTCAAAAAAATAAAAAATAAAAAATCACATTAACAAAGAAGTTGATAAAAAGATAGTGCCAGCAAGATGCTACCAAGTATTATACTTTTAGCTGATGCATAAGTATGGCAAACCCTGCTGACTGTCCTTTTTTCTCATTTCCTAAGGACTTCAATTTTTAGGATTTATAATTGTGAAAATAATAAATAGATTGTGAATTAAAACTCATTTAAGAAGCTGTCATTCTGACAGGGTATCAATCTTAAGATCTGTGGAATTCATAGAGTTTGTTAATTTAATTAACTTCTGAAATTAATGTAACCCATTCACCAATATATTCAAAAATCACCTGCTTCCTTGACATTAAGACAAATAATTGCATCCTCAGGTCAGACAGATATTTGTGTAATTTAGTAATATGTCAAATATTGTCATTTATAATGTTGGTTCCTGGAAAGTACTTTACACCTAGTTACTTTTACCTAGGTAAGAAGTATCATAAAATTGTCTCCATTTTAAAAATATACAGACATTTAAACATTTTACGTGTACCAGATGCCTAGTTAAAGGCTTTACACATGTATCTCATTTAACCCTCACAACAATCCCATGATACGGCAGCATTATATATAATAGTAAAGGAACTGAGGCTTAGAGATGTTGATAACTAATACAGAACAAAGCTGGGATGTGAACCCAGGGATCTTGGTTACAAGATCTGTGCGGTTAACTAACATGTTACATCATTGTATGTATTAGAAGATTAAAAAAAATGAAGAATTAATGACTGATTTATGCTCATGTAGGAAATTAGAGGTGATGTAAGAGTGAAAGGAAATTACATCATCCTTTTAGACAAACAAGGCTGGTCCAGGTATTAGCCACATCTAAGCTCTCATCAAAAGCTCAAATGAGGCATTGTTTCTTTTTTTTTTTTTTATTATACTTTAAGTTCTAGGGTACATGTGCATAACGTGCAGGTTTGTTACATATGTATACTTATGCCATGTTGGTGTGCTGCACCCATCAACTCGTCAGCATTGTTTCTTTTTAGGCTTCCTCAGACTGTTGGCAGAACTCATCTCCTTGTGACCGTAGGACTGAGGCCTCCATTTTATTCCTGGCTGTCATTTGGGGCTTGTAAGCCTCTAGGAGCTGACTACAGTCCTCTGCCACCTAGCCCTCTTCATAGCCAGAAAAAAATAAAATAAATAAATAAGGCTTTCAGCCATACAGTTGCAAGAGAACGAGCTTGGAAGTGGATTTAAGAATGCAGTCCAACTGATGAATTGACTGCGGGCTTGTGAAATCCTGAGTAGAGGATCCAGTTAGGACATGCCTGGGATCCTGACCCACAGAAATTATAAGATAATAAGTGTGTTTTTTAAACTTCTAAGTTTGTGCAATAGAAAATTAATACAAATTTCAGATCATAAGTGGGTGATAATTTAATAAATGGCTAAAATGTGAGAGTGCTTTTTGAATCAGGAAGTTAGAAGAAGCTGGAAGAATTTTAATGAGCACAATAGAGCCTAAATCACCTTGAACATGCTGTTACAGAAATCTAGATGAGAAAGCTGACAGTTAGGGCTCAGAGGAAGTGAGGAATATGATATTGGGAAATTGAGGAAATGAGATTCCAGTAATGTAGTAAGAGAAAGTCAAGTGAAATTGTCTCCAGTTATGTGGAAAGTACAACCAGTAAGTGATGAACTTGAGTATAGTGTGTCCTTGGAGATTGGTTCCAGGACCCCGGTATATTAAAATCCATGCATACTCAATTTCTATAGTTGGCCCTCTAGAATCTCATTTAGTTAAAAAATAAATCCTCATGAAAGTGGAACCACACAGTTCAAACCTATGTTGTTCAAGGGCCAACTGTATGCCCAGTATACTCCCAAGCAATGTTTCGGAAGTGCAGTCTTGCTTCTTATAGTACAATGCAAGAGGAAAGAGATAAGTTGGGGAAAGAACAGTTAAACAAAACGAACCAGAATTTGTTTTGAAAATTCTCAGACTCTAAATGAAAAACAAGCTTAAATTTATGAGATTCACAGACAGTAATCTATATTCTAGAGAAAAGCTGAGGTTGTAAATTGTGTAATCTTTTGTGAAAACTTCAGAAAATTAAAAGTCATGCCATGGCCTTTTTCAAAAGATTAAAGGAGTGCCTCATGGATCTTCTTAACCATACCGATAGACCTTTGGAAGCTGAAGGGTGTAGTTCCTCAGCTATTTTGGGAGGAACTAAAAGTTGAGAAGAGATAATCTCCAAAATCTCTATGGATGTGTATTTTATCTAGTAAGTAAATCTTCATAAAACCCTTGGAAGACTCACAAACATTTGAGGGAACTTGAAGTGGGAGAAGATACATTTTTCTGGAGAGAAGGACACGAATTCATGGAAACCAGAAGGTGAACTATGGAAGTGAGCCCCAATAATCCATACCCTTGCATAATTCCCTCTTCTTAAATGTGACTGAGAACCATGACTTGTCTCTAACCAAAGGTGATGGGATGTCATTTCCACAATTATATTGTTATATAAGACTCTCTTAGCGTATTAGGGGACTCTCCATTTCTGACTTTGAAGTAGTAAGCTGCCATGTTTGATAAGGACTTATGAAAAATGGCCACATAGCAAGAAATTCTGGATTCTAGGCAGTTTTTGGGTGCTGAGAGCCATCTCCAGCCAACAGTTCACTAGGTAACATGAACCTCTATTCTACAACGACAAAAGATGGACTCTGCCAACACTCTGCCCCAACAATCTGAGGATACTTGGAAGCAGACCTTTTCCCATTCAAAACCCTGCTGTGACTGAAGCACAAGCCAACATCTGAATTGAGGCTTGCACCCTAAAGAAGAGAATCTAGCTAAACTGTGCCCAGCTTTCTATCCTATAGTAACTGTGAGATAATACACCTGTCAGTATTTTAAGTCAGTAAATTTTTTGAAAATTTTGATGCAGCATAGATAGCAGGTATAGTCATGTAATAAAATTCAGCCACATATAGAGAATGTGCATATTAAATGCCCTGTGATATCTTCATATTAAGATACCAACAATTATTGATGAGAACTATCTACAACATCGAGACTTGATTAATTAGGTAGAAATGGATCCTGAGACACAGAAAATACTGTTCTAAGCTATTAGATAATTTAGTCAAAAAATAGCTAATTATTTTGTTTCAAACTTTATATGTATAGAAACAGTCTTAAAATATCTCACCTAATAATCATACAAAAATAGTTGGTATAAAGGATAAATTAATTCAAGGTCATGCTTGATTTAACAGCAGAGAAGAGGCTTGAGCTAAATCTCTTAACTCCTGGTTAGGTTAGTATTATAATACATTACACTGGTTTTACATCATTATTATCCTTTGAGTGATCATCCATTTATTCATTCATTTGTTTCCTCAACAAAATGAATGCCAATAGTGTCATATTCAAAGTAACCTTTTAGGTAATGTGGGAAATATAATAATATAAATATATGCTATTAACAACAATACACACAAGTAAATAGTACAAAATAGGATCTGAGGTTTTTCTTTTGAGAGATACAGATAAAGAGGAATTTGGATTTACAAAAGAAAAACTCCTTTGGATGAAATGGGCATTGAAAATATACTTTAAGGATAATGTAGCATTGTACCAAATTGTAAAGATCCAATGCATTTAGAATCAACGGGAATAGGGTAAATGTTAGGACAAAATGCTTCTTTTTCCAGAAAGATGATTTGAAGATGGCTTGTTCTGCATCAAAGAGACTTAGCTCAGTTTTCCCAAACTGTGGTCATGTTAGAATCACCCACATATGTTTTAATGTATTTATGTTGGGGAGGGGAGAGAGTACTTTAAGTGTCTATGTGTTTATGCATATGTCTTGGGGGTACTGTATTAATTTTTCCCAAATTATCTATGCCATGTGCCATTGTCCCACACCATGGAGTTTGTGATTCAATAGGTCTGCAATAAGCCCAACAGCTACTTCATTTGTTGTTTTAAGTCCCATAGTTGATTTTAATAAACAACATATATTGAGGACCAAAACGTTATTTTATAAGAATAAATTAAAAGTTCCCCTGCACCTCTTGTTTTACAACCGTGCTTCTCAACTTTTAATATGACTAAGAATGGCTGAGATCTTCCTAAAATGTGGATTATATTTCAGCAGGCTTGAAATGGGACCTGAGATGCTGTATTTCTGGAGCTGGACTCAACCCTTCTGAGCTCCCTTGATTTTAATATGTCTTTCTTTGCATCACAAATGGCAAGATTCCACTGATGAGATTCACCTCCTCATGATAATACTCACTAGAAGTTAAATTTGCCACCTCTAAACAAACCCTACTGCAGGTTAGGTTTCATTTGAACAAAATTGTCTTTGAGTAAAGTATGGCACTAGAAGAGTTTTCTGGCTTTTCAGGGTAATATTCTAATACATAAAATCTATTAATAGTTAGTTTTCTTATTGTTTTTCTTTTTAAACTTATAAAATCAATCCAGGAACTTCAAAGCCATGGGATTTTTTGATATATGTTTTTCAAAACATGTACTATTGAGGTGTCCGGCATATTATTTTGTTACTAATACAATTACATTCATGTGTAATTTTAAATTTTATATTGAGTCAATTTTAAACAAACAAAATATGTTGACCTATGATACCAATAGCAATGAAAACAGACACACACAAAAATCTTACAGAATGCATCTACATGAAACTGGACTCCGGATTTTAAAACAGAGTAGAGGCCAACAAATTTGAACATAGGTTTTGGAACCACAAAGGTCTGCATTTGATCTCCAGCTATAAATTATTGACTACATGATCTTGGGATGAATGCTCACCTCTTAGAGCTTAGATTTCCACAACTGTAAATAGGATATGGATATCCCTAAATAACAAGGTCGTGCTGAGAATTAAATGTTTGTAAAACCAAGGACATGGCAAGACCTACATGTTAGGTATTATTGTTCTTAAAGTAGAAGAATTCTAAAAGTAATTTTTCTTCTAACTTCCTTCCCCTGGCCCTTCACTCATTTATCAACAAGGAAAAAAGTCTGTAGTTACTTGCTATAGAGCTGCAAAGATAAAAGCTCCAGAACATTCTCCAGCACACACAACGCAGAGCTGTCCATAACCTGTCCAAGTAGCAGAACGCTTTCCTGTATTTTCTGTTTCACTTAATACAATGTCCTTGGAAAGAACTGGCATATTTTCCCAGTCTAAAAGTGAAAGTTAAGTTTACTTCCTAAAATTGTAGCTAAAGCAAAGCCAAACTTAAATTTATTTTTTTCTAAACTTTTCATCTGAACAGTCATATCTTATAGTTTATATGTAAATAGTATTCTTGCCATTGTAAAATTTTGTGTAAAACAATCCAAATCACAGGATAATTGTTACTTTAAGTAATATATTACTGTGGAAATGTAGTAGTTGTAAAGAGTGAAGAATACATTAGAAAGCAGTTGAGTGTAATTGCATCCTTGGGATTGCTTTTTGTGCCTGCAGCTGTTTTTTTGCATGAAAAAAAAGCAAAGGTCTGAGATGGATTTTTCAGTTGCTATTGAAATTGCAGAGTTTCATGGCTAGCCTTCAACTACTGAAAACATTTAAAGATGAAAAGGCTTTGAAATATATTTTTCTCAAATACACAGATTTTACCCAGCAACAATAACACAAAGTTTAATTGTTTTCTGTTGGTTTTTCTCTCATCCCTCCATTCCCATACTCCATATAGTTCAGGGGGGATATCAAATAGTATTCCTGAGCAGGAGTCATGGGACTGTCAACCTTCACAAATAATATTAAAAGCAGAAATATAAAAGGAGTAGTAACAAATTATATTAAATTTCAGAAGTGTGTAAAAATGATTCATATATATAGATGGATCAATACAGCCTAAAAACAAAGGTTTCTACAGATTTCCTTTGGTAATGTAGCATTAATGTGGCATCTTTCTCCTAAAAGCCTGAGGCATTCTATAACCATGACTAAGTCCCAACAAGCCACTTTTGGGAAAACAGAAGAAGCTGTTAATCTGCCAAGAGCTATAAAAAGTGAGATTCTAGGCAGTTAAGCAGATTGTCTCAGGTGAGAGTAAACTAAAGCAAAAACACCCGAGGTAAGAGCAGAGCATAATTAAGCACTGGGTCCTGTATGGTCTAAACCTTTGACCCATAAACACTGTGCTTCTGTCTAGTCAGAAAATAAGCTTAATGCCTATCAGGTTTAAATCTTTCAGAAAAATCATAATATCCCAAATCATAGTATATAATGCATAATAACAACTTTCAAAAACCTGTCCCAGAATTTATGATTCTTTGGGGAGGTGGGGAAGAGCTACTTATAATCAATCTGTCCATATAACAGAAAAAGAAATAATGAACAATTGTACTTGATAAATATTTACTCCTCCTCTCCTTTTGTAAGATATAGTGCAACATACTATCAGAAGTATGTTATTGTCACTATACTAAAGGAGTTTTACAATGGAGGACCATCATGGCCTTAACAAAGATGGCCTAACGACTTTACTATTTCCTTCTGTTTGACTAAATTCTAGACTGGCTTATTCCCGACTATAAGCTCTTGACTTCCATTTTATTTACTTTAGAGAATCTGTAACTGCAAATTCTTTCTCTGCCCCTCTGAAATGTACAGAAATCTTCTCCAAGCCTCTAGTTAGTTTCACAACCCTTTCTCAAGGACTTGGGAGCCATCTCTTCGAAATGTGATCAGTTAAGGAGATTGTGCCCTATCTTTCAGGCTGTGTGAGAGGGTAGGAGCCTAACTCCTAACTTCTATAAGCACCAACTAGTAAATACAGATGGCCTAATCCCATTGTCTAACCTCCCCACTAACTTTTTCAGCACTTTTTCACTAGCTACCCCATCAAGTGGAAACTCTTCCATGTTTTGTTTCATTGGAGTTGAGTTGTATCTCCCCTATCAAAATAATCTTGAATGAATTCTTTCCTGCCTGTTTAATTCTGTCTAGTGCATTTTTTCTTTGACAACATATGGGTTCAACAGAAATTGGACAATAGAAGAGTTCGATATTTTTGAAAGACTGAAAAGTTATCAATTGCAATAATGTGAATGAAGATGAGCAGTTACAGATTTGAGTCACAAATTGCAAATTCTATCTGTCTCTACTTAAATGTAAGGTATAATTGACAACCATGGGTTTCTATCCCATGCATCTCTTTGTGTCTGCATAGTTTGTAGACAGAGTTAGATGTAATCTAATTATCCTGTATTACTGTAGAATGAATCTTGAAGAAGATGAGTCTAGAACAAAACTAATGTTCAGAGAATGAAAAGAATATACAGCAAGGGAGTGGGGGCAAAAAAAAATGATGTGTCAGGAAACAGCAAACAAATTTGCTTTAAATAGAGTGTAAAGTTCAATCTGGGGAAAAGAAAGAAATAGGTTAATTAAGAAATAAATTATGTAACTATAATGCTTAGTTACAGAGAAATCTGTTAATGAGAAAGTTTAAACACATAGTCTCTCACTCTTAAATAGTCCTTTAAAATAAAGTAATTTTAATAAAAAATTGAAGATTTTATTAAAAAATTTGAAGATTAATCTTCAAAAAAAGATTAAAAATTTGAAGATTAAAATAGTTTGAAGATTCAGACAGCCCAAATAATTTGTGTTTTAAATTTGAATTTTATAAAAGGGATTTTCTTTTTGGGCATTAAGGAAGGCTGAGAGGATTTTTCTTTTCTCAATATTAAAAAATAATTTATTTATAAAAACTAAATTATTTTTAAAATGTTTTCGTAGTAGGGTCACATGTTAAAATATTTGATATGGCTATATCATGCAATACTTTAAATACTTAGATCCATATTGATATTCTGTATCACTTCCTAAAAAGTTCCATACATTTCTTACCATCTACACAAAGCAGTATGTTTTTATTTATACCATAATTATTTTTATAGGCTTCATGATATCTAGTATTCCCTTGTTATAATTAACCAACTCCAAATTAATAAATTTAAGAGCATTCTTTTAGTTGACATGTCATCCTTCCAATGTTAGACATTATTGACCACTCTCTTTTCTTCATGATATTTCCTCAGTCCTTTGCATTAAGACACTATAGTAATTGTTATTTTCATCTTAAAACGTTCTCTTTTTGCCTATAAAACTACATCTATAACTTGCCATAATTTCATTCTAGATTTATCTTAGAATCTTCATCACTTTAATAGTTGTCTCTGCAAGCCTAATGAAGTAAGTATGAGTCATATCTAACACTCCCAGGAAAGATGCCCGCACAGGCCTTGTTTAACAAGGACCCAACAGCAGTTAATGGGAACTTGTCTGAGGAAACTCTTGGAATTTGGGGTATAAAAATGACTCACAGTGGAGTAGGGTACCACTTATACTTAACAGAAATTTAGTGGGCAGCAATAATGTCTCATATATTGGATTAGGCCATAAATACATACAAATAAATAAGACAAATGACTCACATTTCAGCAAAAAGAAAATATGAAAGTAAGGTGATGAACTAATATTGTAGCAAACCTATCATTTGCCAAAAATTCTCCATAGTACGATAATTATTAGATCTTTCTATTGTATAAAATGAATAAAATCCAAAGAAAGCAAATAATCTTCAAATTGTTCAAACTCTCTTACCTAGTATGTCACAGAATTAGAATGAGAATGTAAGTATAACTGTCACAAAGTCCAAATTCTTTCTAAATTACCTTGCTCAAAAGAAATTAATCACAATGTTAAAACAAGAAGTCAGTCATTAAAGATTCTGAGGGCAAAGAAGCAAAGAAGTAAAATATGTACATCATTAAAAACCAAGAAGCAGTGTGTGTGTGTGTGTGTGTGTGTGTGTGTGTGTGTGTACATATATATATATATAGAGAGAGAGAGAGAGAGAGAGAAAGAGAGAGAGAGAGAAAGAGAGAGAGAGAGAGAGAGAGAATCATAATGTTACACTTCATGGTAAGTCATTCTCCTACCAAACTGAATCTCTTCATATATTTTCCCTGTGGTTCAAACTAAATACATCTAAGAAAATGTTTAGAACATAGATAAAAATTATGTATGATGTAGGGTAAATGGTGTCAGGAAAAGATGCAGGTAAGATGTTTTAATTCGAGTCTTTGGTTTGAATATGTATGCATTTTTAAAAATCAAATGTATATACTACATTGTCTAATAGCATATCAGATCAAATTTCTCCCAATATATAAAATTTACTTTAAGTGGCCAGAAAAGCATAAAGATCAATGCTATTCTGGCTTAACTATTTTTGAATAAAATGAGCCTCCAATGATAAGACCATAGTTTTCCAGTTTTTATAAATGTGATATGTATGAGGGATGTGGGGAACCAGAATGGCAACATTACAACTTCTGGGTAAAGCTCTGCTGTCATATTTCAGTTCATCCTCAATTTGCAAAGGCAATGAGAAAAATTCTGAGAGTGTACTTCCTTTTCTAAGCGGTTTAGAATAATATTATTGAGTTTGGCTAACACTGTCATTTATTTAGCATCAATATTAATGATTTGGAATGGGAATAAAATTACAGTAATGAAATTCATAGCTAATACTAAGTCTTCAGCTGTTAGAACTGCCAAAGAGAGATAAATAAGTAAAATGACTTGCATTGCTTAGAAACTTGGTTTATAAATTGCAATGGGAGTTTTAACAGGCACTTAGACTTTTGGAAACAAGTAGTAGGTATTTCTAAAGAGGAATGAAACTTTGAATTGAAGAATATTATTTAAAAACCAATATCCTAACTAAAGGAAGATTAGCTCATTTCACCTGAATAATATTTTGTGGTTTTTCCAGTCTTTGTAAAGGAAGAATACACATGACCCATTTAAAAGTAAGTTATTCACAGGCCGGAGTTCTGTCTCTGAAATTGACTCACCAAAGTCAGCTCAGACCCTCTGAATGCCTGATTAAAAGATGACAACAACAACAACAACAAACATTACTAAAGAGATGAAACTTAATAATATCTCTCCAGAGCAAGTCGATCTTTCCTTTGCTGCCTCTTCTACAGTCTTTCATCAATAGTGGTGGCTGTACCCACAGTGTATTAAATCAAGCAACTTAGGAAATGTCGTGGGAGCCACGTTTGTATATATACAGCATATTTTTCATCTCAGTCACAACCAGAGGAAGACGTTTTTCATAAAAATCCGAGCAGGGTAATTCACCTTCCCCAATTATTGAGCCAAAAGTTGAGTCACAAAGGTATCAGGAACAAAGAAATGATACCGCTAGTAATAAGACTGTGTAATAGTTATTTAGCAGAGAACATTAGAGGGTAAAAATCTCTTTAAAACAGTTGATAAAGATTAAAAATAAACCCTTCAATTTAAGATAAAATAATTTTTCTGAGGTTAAGACTTGATTTAAAGAAACAAACATTTTTGTAATTATAGGTCATCATCACTAATTTCATTATAGTACCAGCTATCATTTGCTAAGAACCAGCTATGCATCAGGCATTTCAATAATTACTTTATATGTTATACCATTTTATGTAAATCTCATCCATCTATAAATTAGCCTTAGTAGCATTAAACATTCAAAGAAATGGTGGGTCAGAAGGGGATGAATAGTATAAAGCAGAATACAGTGAAGGCCAGGTTTCCCTGCTGCCAAACTTGCTAGTCTTTTCATTTAGTGTAATACCTACCTATAAAAGTTCTGCAGAATCTTTCTATAGAAATGCAGATAAAGTTATACTGGAACCAAATCACACTAACATACTTTCCAAGACCTAGTTGGCTACGAGTTTTTACCAGTGTACAAGAAGGTGGAATTGACAACATCTATCAGAATTCCACTGAACTGTTTAGTTTGTTGCATGTAAGTAAGTATAGTTAAATTTATGAAAACTACATGTAATTTTTAGGAAAACTACATGTAATTTTATGTCTGTATTCATGCTGTATTATGTCTGTTTTCATGCTGCTGATAAAGACATACCCAAGACCAGGAAGAAAAAGAGGTTCAANAAACTAAATTATTTTAAAATGTTTTCGTAGTAGGGTCACATGTTAAAATATTTGATATGGCTATATCATGCAATACTTTAAATACTTAGATCCATATTGATATTCTGTATCACTTCCTAAAAGTTCCATACATTTCTTACCATCTACACAAAGCAGTATGTTTTATTTATACCATAATTATTTTATAGGCTTCATGATATCTAGTATTCCCTTGTTATAATTAACCAACTCCAAATTAATAAATTTAAGAGCATTCTTTTAGTTGACATGTCATCCTTCCAATGTTAGACATTATTGACCACTCTCTTTTCTTCATGATATTTCCTCAGTCCTTTGCATTAAGACACTATAGTAATTGTTATTTTCATCTTAAAACGTTCTCTTTTGCCTATAAAACTACATCTATAACTTGCCATAATTTCATTCTAGATTTATCTTAGAATCTTCATCACTTTAATAGTTGTCTCTGCAAGCCTAATGAAGTAAGTATGAGTCATATCTAACACTCCCAGGAAAGATGCCCGCACAGGCCTTGTTTAACAAGGACCCAACAGCAGTTAATGGGAACTTGTCTGAGGAAACTCTTGGAATTTGGGGTATAAAATGACTCACAGTGGAGTAGGGTACCACTTATACTTAACAGAAATTTAGTGGGCAGCAATAATGTCTCATATATTGGATTAGGCCATAAATACATACAAATAAATAAGACAAATGACTCACATTTCAGCAAAAGAAAATATGAAAGTAAGGTGATGAACTAATATTGTAGCAAACCTATCATTTGCCAAAATTCTCCATAGTACGATAATTATTAGATCTTTCTATTGTATAAAATGAATAAAATCCAAAGAAAGCAAATAATCTTCAAATTGTTCAAACTCTCTTACCTAGTATGTCACAGAATTAGAATGAGAATGTAAGTATAACTGTCACAAAGTCCAAATTCTTTCTAAATTACCTTGCTCAAAAGAAATTAATCACAATGTTAAAACAAGAAGTCAGTCATTAAAGATTCTGAGGGCAAAGAAGCAAAGAAGTAAAATATGTACATCATTAAAACCAAGAAGCAGTGCTGTGTGTGTGTGTGTGTGTGTGTGTGTGTGTGTGTGTACATATATATATATATATAGAGAGAGAGAGAGAGAGAGAAAGAGAGAGAGAGAGAAAGAGAGAGAGAGAGAGAGAGAGAATCATAATGTTACACTTCATGGTAAGTCATTCTCCTACCAAACTGAATCTCTTCATATATTTTCCCTGTGGTTCAAACTAAATACATCTAAGAAAATGTTTAGAACATAGATAAAATTATGTATGATGTAGGGTAAATGGTGTCAGGAAAAGATGCAGGTAAGATGTTTTAATTCGAGTCTTTGGTTTGAATATGTATGCATTTTAAAATCAAATGTATATACTACATTGTCTAATAGCATATCAGATCAAATTTCTCCCAATATATAAAATTTACTTTAAGTGGCCAGAAAAGCATAAAGATCAATGCTATTCTGGCTTAACTATTTTGAATAAAATGAGCCTCCAATGATAAGACCATAGTTTTCCAGTTTTATAAATGTGATATGTATGAGGGATGTGGGGAACCAGAATGGCAACATTACAACTTCTGGGTAAAGCTCTGCTGTCATATTTCAGTTCATCCTCAATTTGCAAAGGCAATGAGAAAATTCTGAGAGTGTACTTCCTTTTCTAAGCGGTTTAGAATAATATTATTGAGTTTGGCTAACACTGTCATTTATTTAGCATCAATATTAATGATTTGGAATGGGAATAAAATTACAGTAATGAAATTCATAGCTAATACTAAGTCTTCAGCTGTTAGAACTGCCAAAGAGAGATAAATAAGTAAAATGACTTGCATTGCTTAGAAACTTGGTTTATAAATTGCAATGGGAGTTTTAACAGGCACTTAGACTTTTGGAAACAAGTAGTAGGTATTTCTAAAGAGGAATGAAACTTTGAATTGAAGAATATTATTTAAAACCAATATCCTAACTAAAGGAAGATTAGCTCATTTCACCTGAATAATATTTTGTGGTTTTCCAGTCTTTGTAAAGGAAGAATACACATGACCCATTTAAAAGTAAGTTATTCACAGGCCGGAGTTCTGTCTCTGAAATTGACTCACCAAAGTCAGCTCAGACCCTCTGAATGCCTGATTAAAAGATGACAACAACAACAACAACAAACATTACTAAAGAGATGAAACTTAATAATATCTCTCCAGAGCAAGTCGATCTTTCCTTTGCTGCCTCTTCTACAGTCTTTCATCAATAGTGGTGGCTGTACCCACAGTGTATTAAATCAAGCAACTTAGGAAATGTCGTGGGAGCCACGTTTGTATATATACAGCATATTTTCATCTCAGTCACAACCAGAGGAAGACGTTTTCATAAAATCCGAGCAGGGTAATTCACCTTCCCCAATTATTGAGCCAAAAGTTGAGTCACAAAGGTATCAGGAACAAAGAAATGATACCGCTAGTAATAAGACTGTGTAATAGTTATTTAGCAGAGAACATTAGAGGGTAAAATCTCTTTAAAACAGTTGATAAAGATTAAAATAAACCCTTCAATTTAAGATAAAATAATTTTCTGAGGTTAAGACTTGATTTAAAGAAACAAACATTTTGTAATTATAGGTCATCATCACTAATTTCATTATAGTACCAGCTATCATTTGCTAAGAACCAGCTATGCATCAGGCATTTCAATAATTACTTTATATGTTATACCATTTTATGTAAATCTCATCCATCTATAAATTAGCCTTAGTAGCATTAAACATTCAAAGAAATGGTGGGTCAGAAGGGGATGAATAGTATAAAGCAGAATACAGTGAAGGCCAGGTTTCCCTGCTGCCAAACTTGCTAGTCTTTTCATTTAGTGTAATACCTACCTATAAAAGTTCTGCAGAATCTTTCTATAGAAATGCAGATAAAGTTATACTGGAACCAAATCACACTAACATACTTTCCAAGACCTAGTTGGCTACGAGTTTTACCAGTGTACAAGAAGGTGGAATTGACAACATCTATCAGAATTCCACTGAACTGTTTAGTTTGTTGCATGTAAGTAAGTATAGTTAAATTTATGAAAACTACATGTAATTTTAGGAAAACTACATGTAATTTTATGTCTGTATTCATGCTGTATTATGTCTGTTTTCATGCTGCTGATAAAGACATACCCAAGACCAGGAAGAAAAAGAGGTTCAATTGGACTTACATTTCCACATGGCCGGGGAGGCCTCAGAATTACGGCAGGAGGCAAAAGGCACTTCTTACATATCTACAGCAAGAGAAAATGGGAAAAATACAGAGGGAGAAACTCCTGATAAAACCATCAGATCTCATGAGACTTATTCACTATCATGAGAACAGTATGAGGGAACCCTCCTCCCCCACGATGATTCAAATTATCTCCCACCAGGACTTTCCCATAAAATGTGGGAATTATGGGAGTACAATTCAAGATGAGATTTGGGTGGGGACACAGAGCAAAACCATAGCAATGTCCATTCACTTGTTTTCTCTATTTATGTTTTCTTTCTCAAGTCATGTATAAAACCCTTTCAGTACTTTCAAGTTACAATAGATGTATGGCCAGTGTCTCCAGATGACTATTGGCGACAAAATTTCTGAAACCTCAGTTCTACCTACACAAACTAGCTCTTTCTTAGTTCCTTATTAAGCAAGATCTATGACTTCATAAGGCTTCTGCCTTCTTAAGTGTGCTATATAAAATCAAAACAGGTAAGGTGGTATTTAAGCAAAGATAACATTATAAACAAAAGAAAATAGTCATTTTGTTCTCACTAAATATTTTATAAAGAAATACTGCTTAGAACCAAATACTAATTTATTACATTTTCCTTGTAAAATATACTCATGTAAATATAAGTTTATATGAACACATGTATAAATCCAGTATAAAGAAAAAAGTTCTGTCTTCAAGGAGAACTACAAACCGCTGCTCAAGGAAATAAGAGAGGACACACACAAATGGAAAAATAGTCCATGCTCATGGATAGGAAGAAGCAATAACATGAAAATGGCCATACTGCCCAAAGTAATTTATAGATTCAATGCTATCCCCAGAAAGCTACCACCGACTTTCTTCACAGAGTTAGGAAAAAACTACTTTAAGTTTCATATGGAACTGAAAAAGAGCCTTTGTAGCCAAGACAATCTTAGCCAAAAAGAACAAAGCTGGAGGCATCACACTACCTGACTTTGAAATATACTACAAGGCTAGAGTAACCAAAGCCACATGGTACTGTACCAAAAGAGATATATAGACCAATGGAACAGAACAGAAGCCTCAGAAATAATGCCACACACATCTACAACCACCTGATCTTTGAGAAACCTGACAAAAATAAGCAACGAGGAAAGGATTTCCTATTTAATAAATGATGTTGGGAAAACTGGCTAGCCGTATGTACAAAGCTAAAACTGGACCCCTTCCTTACACTTTATACAAAATTAACTCAAGATGGATTAAAGACTTAAATGTAAGACCTAAAACCATAAAACCCTAGAAAAAAACATAGGTAATACCATTCAAGACATAGACATGGGCAAAGACTTCATGACTAAAACACCAAAAGTAATGGCAACAAAAGCCAAAACTGACAAATTGGATCCAATTAAATTAAAGAGCTTCTGCACAGAAAAGAAACTATCATCAGAGTGAACAGGCAACCTAAAGAATGGGAGAAGGTTTTGCAATCTATCCATCTGACAAAGGGCTAATATCCAGAACCTACAAAAAACTCAAACAAGTTTACAAGAATAAAAAACAACCAATCCCAGCAAGAAGTGGGCAAAGGATGNAGAAACCTGACAAAAATAAGCAACGAGGAAAGGATTTCCTATTTAATAAATGATGTTGGGAAAACTGGCTAGCCGTATGTACAAAGCTAAAACTGGACCCCTTCCTTACACTTTATACAAAAATTAACTCAAGATGGATTAAAGACTTAAATGTAAGACCTAAAACCATAAAAACCCTAGAAAAAAACATAGGTAATACCATTCAAGACATAGACATGGGCAAAGACTTCATGACTAAAACACCAAAAGTAATGGCAACAAAAGCCAAAACTGACAAATTGGATCCAATTAAATTAAAGAGCTTCTGCACAGAAAAAGAAACTATCATCAGAGTGAACAGGCAACCTAAAGAATGGGAGAAGGTTTTTGCAATCTATCCATCTGACAAAGGGCTAATATCCAGAACCTACAAAAAACTCAAACAAGTTTACAAGAATAAAAAACAACCAATCCCAGCAAGAAGTGGGCAAAGGATGTGAACAGACACTTCTCAAAAGAAGACATTTATGCAGCCAACAAACATATGAAAAAAAGCTCATTGTCACTGGTCATTAGAGAAATGCAAATCAAAACCACGATGAGATACCATCTCATGTCAATTAGAACAACGATAATTAAAAAGTGAGAAACGGCTGGGCGTGGTGGCTCACGCCTGTAATCCTAGTACTTTGGGAGGCCAAGGCAGGTGGATTGTCTGAGCTCAGGAGTTGGAGACCAGCATGGGCAACATGGTGAAACCCCGTCTCTGTGAAAATACAAAAATAAATAAATTTTTAAAATAGCCAGGCATGGCAATGTGTGCCTGTAGTACCAGCTACTCTGGAAACTAAGGCAGTAGAATTGCTTAAACCCAGTAAGCAGAGGTTGCAGTGAGCCAAGATCGTGCCACTGCCCTCCAGCCTGGTGACAGAGCGAGGCTCCATCTCAAAAAAAAAAAAAAAAAAGTCAGGTTTTAACAGATGTGGAGAGGATGTGGAGAAATAGGAACACTTTTAAACTGTTGGTGGGAGCGTAAATTAGTTCAACCATTGTGGAGACAATGTGGTGATTCCTCAAGGATCTAGAATCAGAAACACCATTTGACCCAGCAACCCCATTACTGGGTATATACCCAAAGGATTATAAATCATTCTACTATAAAGATACATGAACATTTATGTTTATTGCAGCAGCACTGTTCACAATAGCGAAGACTTGGAACCAACCCAAATGCCCATCAATGACATTCTGGATAAAGAAAATGTGGCACATATACACCATGGAATAGTATGCAGCCATGAAAAGGATGAGTTCATGTCTTCTGCAGGGACATGGATGAAGATGGAAACCATCATTCTCAGCAAACGTGTTAGTTCCTGTGTTAAGGAATGGAAAACCAAATACCGCATATTCTCATTTGTAAGTGAGAGTTGGATAATGACATCACAGGGACACAGGGAGGGGAACATCACACACCAGCGTCTGTCGGGGGTTGGGGGACTAGGGGAGGGATAGCATTAGGAGAAATACCTAAAGTAGATGACGGCTTGAGGGGTGCAGCAAACCACTATGGCACATGTATATCTATGTAACAAACCTGCACATTGTGCACATGTATCCCAGAACTTAAAGTGTAATAAAAAAAAAAGTATCGAATATATAAAAGTATTAGAAACTTAAAAAGAAGGAAAAAAGTTCTAAGTAGAAAGCAAGACTTAATTCTGATAAACATGTGTTTATACTACAATCCTCTGGTACTAGGAAATGGATAAAATTGTGGGAATTGAAATAGAAAGGAGTAGTGTACAAGTTATTGTAAATGGTACAGTGGGCAAATGGTACAGTGCTGTTGTTAAGAAAGGGATATTACCTTACAGGAAACTGAACAAGTCAGTTGGCTCATGTGTTAGGTACAAAAGGGAAAAAAGAGTCAGAGGAGGAGGAGAGAATGTTTCCATAAACTATGTTCAATTTTTTTAAAGAACTCTCCCTCCTCTGGTGTTATCTTCCTACTGAAACAATGTTTGTTTTCTACATAGCTTTATACCCCTGTCTGCTGTCCAATATCAAGAAAACTAGTTACTTCTGAAGTTTTTATTTGTTGCACATCACATTCTTGTCACAAGTGGCCCTGATAACTCCTTTTCAAAGACTATTTGGAATCTATAAAATGATACAGTAGTATTAACAGTCAATTGCATTGCAAAATTGCAAAAAAGGTCAGAGCAATGCACTCTATTACAGGTGACCGATGTCTCCCACAGAGTATATGAAGCAGAAAATTTGAATGCCTTATATTTTGACAAAATTCCAATAAAATGTAAAATGATATTATATGAATTTGCTATTCAAATGGCAATAGTAATGTAAGGTAATAAGAAATAGGTATAATAATTCTAATTTCAAGGAATCTTTTTTTCAGGCATATAATGGGATAAATCAACCTGCTGACATGGCCTAATACAATAAAAATATAAAATTCTCAAGAAGCATAGTAAGAAGCTACATTTTAAAATCTGAAATTGTGGACTCCTGGAACTCATTCTAGGATAAATTTAAATTGTTACTGCTAGGATCTCATAGTTTGTAATTTTAATAACTTTATCTAGATTTTTATCATGCATATTGAAGTATGAGAACCATGACTTCCCAGGGTAAAAATAAAAACTCTCAAGTGTAATAAAATTAAATTTACTGTTTATGTATAAAATATAGGATTTCCTCCCCTCCCCCTCAAAGGCCATTTCTTTTTTTAACAAATTCTCATCACACTAGTTTATATTTCTTTTCAGTACATTTTGGGTATCTGCATATCATATTCTTTGTTCTAAGAATAAGTAACAAATAACAGAAGCAGCCAAAAATCAAGCACTTAATTGGACGTAGAGTACTTTTTTAATATTTTCAGAGAAAATTATTTAAACAGTTCCTGACATCAAAGAGATAGCACAGACATGGGAAAACATTTATAAGATACACCAACAGTGAAACAAACTCATACATCAAGAACTGAATAAAATGTAAGATACTCTATGTACATAATTTCGGGTGAATAAATTCAAGAAGTGTTTCAAAGACAAACATTACTCTCCATTACTACAGGAGAGATACGGGCATAATACAAGGAAATCTCATGATCTTTATTAGTTAGGATAACTATAAGCTTACACTAATTTGAATAGTCTAGGAAGATTTAGTGAACACAATGACATTTCAGAAGCTGTTTTAATTACTTAAATATTGTTTTACATGTTAGAATATGAGGGTATACCAAGATAAATTGTGGTTTGCAAAAGAATGAAAATGTTGACAATTTTTATGGGTTACAACATCATTAAAATTTAAATTAAATTGATATTCATATCCAGAAGAATGAAACTAGGCCCATATCTCTTACCATATACAAAAAATAAATTCAAAATAAGTTAACTGTAAGACCTGGAACTATAAAACTACTAGAAGAAAACAGAAGAAATGCTTCAAGACATTGGTTTGGAAAAAGATTTCATGAATAAGAGCTTAAAAGCCCAGGCAACAAAGGCAAAATGGGAGAACTGAAGAAAATGTTTGCAAACTATTCATCCAACAGGGTATTAATATCCAGAATATACAAGATACTCAAACAACTCAACAGCAAAAACCAAATGATCCCATTTTAAAGTGGGCAAATGATCTGTACAGATATTTCTTGAAAGATGACATACAAATGGCCAACAGTATATGAAAAAATGCTCACCATCACTAATTGTCAATAACTTGAAAATCAAAACCAAATGAGCTATCATCTCACCCCGGTTACAATGACTATTACCCAAAGGACAAAAAAAAAAAAAAAAAAAAAAAAAAGTGCTGGTGAGGATGCAAAAAAACAAATTCTTATACATTGTTGGTGATAATGTAAACCAGCACAGCCATTATGGAGAAGAGTATGAAAGTTACTCAAAAAACTGAAAATAGAGAAGTCCTAGCCAGAGCAATAAAGAAAGAGAAACAAATAAAAGTCATCCACATAGAAAAAGAGGAAGTCAAACTACTTCCTCTCTTGCAGATGATATGATTCTATACCTAGAAAACCCCATAGTCTCTGCAGAAAGACTCCTGGATCTGATACCTTCAGTAAAGTTTCAGCATACAAAATCAATCTAAAACCAGTCAGTAGATTTCTATACACCAATAACATCCAAGCTGACAGCCAAATCAAGAACACAATCTCATTCACAATCGTCACAAAGTGAATGAAATACTTAGGAATATGACTAATTAAAGAGAACAAAAAGAAAAGTTGAAATCATTACACTACCTGATTTCAGACTGTACTACAAGGCTACAGTAACAAAAACAGCATGGTACTCGTACAAAAATAGACACATAGACCAATGGAATTGGTTAGAGACTCCAGAAATAAAGCCACACACCTACAATCACCCTCTCTTTGACAAAGCAGACAAAAAAAGCAATGGGAAGAGGACTTTCTATTCAATAAATGGTCCTGGGATAACTGGCTAGCCATATACAGAAGATGAAAACTGAATCCCTTTGTATTACCATATGCAAAAATCAACTCAAGATGGATTAAAGACATAAATGTAAAACCTAAAACTATAAAAACCCGGGAAGATAACCTAGGAAATATCATTCTGGCCATAAGTCCTGGCAAAGATTTCATGACAAAGACTCCAAAAGCAATTGCAACGAAAACAAAAATTGATCATTAGGACCTAACTAAACTAAAGAGCTTCTACACGGCAAAAGAAACTATTAATAGAGTAAACAGACAACCTACAGAATGTGAGAAAATATTTTCAAACAACAAAGTTCTAATATCCAGAATCTATAAGGAACTTAAACAGCCAACAGATAAACACACAACCTCGTTAAAAAATGGGAAAAGAACAAGAACAGACACTTCTCAAAAGAAGACATACACACAGTCAAAAAGCATATAAAAATGTTCAATATTTGTAATCATCAGAGAAATGCAAATCAAAACCACAACAAGATACCATCTCATACAGTCAGAACTGTTATTACTAAAAAATTAAAAAATAAGAGACACTAGAAAGGTTAGGGAGAAAAGAGAAGGCTCATATGCTGTTGGTGGGAATGTAAATTAATTAAGCAACTGTGAAAAGAGTCTGAAGATTTCTCAAAGAACTTAAAATAGTACTACCATTCTAACCAACATCTCCATTACTGTATATAATACCCAAAGGTATACAAATCATTCTACCATTATAAAGACACATGCACATGTATGTTTATCACAGCACTATTCACAATAATAAAGACATGGAATCAACCTAAATGCCCATCAATGGTAGACTGGATATTGAAAACGTAGTACATATACACCATGGAATACTACACAACCCTAAAGGAGAATGAGATCATGTACCTTGCAGCAGCATGGATGGAGCCGGAGGTCATTATCCCAAGTAAACTAACCAGGAAAAGAAAACCAAAGATCACATGTTCTCACTTATAAGTGGGAGCTAAACATTGAGTACACAAGGACACAAAGAAGAAAACAATAGGCGCTGTGGTCTGCTTGAGGTTGGAGGGTGAAAGAAGGATGATAAAAATGTCGATCTCACAGAAGTAGAGGGTAGAGCAGTAGTTACTAAAGGCTGGGAAAAGTGTGAGTTGTAGGAATAGGACAGATATAACTTTGGCTAAAGAATACAAAATTACAGCTAGCTAGGAGGCATAAGTTCTGGTGTTCTATAGCACTTTAGCCTAACTATAGTTAACAATAATTTATTATCTATTTTCAAGCAGCTAGAAGAGAGAATTTTGAATATTCCTAATACAAGAAATGATAAAGGTTTGAGGGGATGGATATGCTAATTACACTGATTTGAGCACTATAAAATGTAGGCATTAAAATATCACATTATACTCCATAAATATGTACAATTAATATGCAACAATTTTTAAAATGCTGACAGTTTAAATGAGCCACACCCAAGGAGACAAATTCCAGGTAAACAAAATAAATTGGGAGAGATGGTGACTGGAAAAAGAAAAAGTATTTTGATCTTCCTGGTGATAGGCTTTAGGGAATAATGAGAATATTGCAGACTTGGTGTTCAATGCAATGGAAAATTGATAAAGGACTTCAGGTAGGGAAAGATGGGTCAGTGTGACAGATGAAGAATGCAGCTTTGACAATAATAGCTAGACAGATGAAATGTACTCTATCCTGAAAATGGAAACTCAAGTGAAAATGAAGTACTAGCAGCCGAGCTAAAGATAATTGAGTCTATTTTCTAGTAAGAAAAAAATACAGAGGAAAGTGAAAGAACAGGGACTAAAAAGTAGAAAGCAGCTGTAATGTTTTCTCAGGGAACTGACAAAAATAAGTTCATCAAAAGATATTTATTGAATGAACGAATTAGTAATTTATTGCATGAAAATAAGTTTAGTTCAACGAATATATAGTGCACATAATGTGTCAGGAATTGAGCTTTGTGCTGGAGACAGGCAGTAAAAATGATGTCAAAATTTCCTTATCTGCCACATAAGAAAGATGATGACATTGCCAACTGCAAACAGAAATCTACATTTTAATGTTTATGCATTGAATTGTGGTTTTACTGTGACTTAATCTTAATGTCATCAACTGCTCAGAAAATATTTGTTGTTGACTACCAAGAAGAAAACATTTTAAGTACAATTTCAAACCCTTTGCGCTTGCTACCAAATTGAATGTTAAAGTCAATAGAATTTGCATTTATGAAGATTCATATGCATAGAAGTGACTTTTTCACAATATTTCTATCTCAACCTCTGAAAAATAAGAAAAATGAGACATTAAACTGAATCTTGCAGCTCACCTCCTCTGTCATTTATGACACTTGATTCCGTATCCCGCAAAATTAGAGTACAATGTCAGAAAGCATTTGATGTTTGAAGAAAATAATAAATGTTGCTGTTAGTCACACACAAATGTCAGCACCAAATAATACAGCAATGCTTTGTAAATTCTCTACCCACAACTTCTGTGAACCAGGAAAAAAATAGGAATGAAAGATTTTTTTTGCATTAGTTTCAGTCACTGTTTAAGGCCTGTTTATAATAGTGATGTTGTCTCCCTTGGAATATTATAAAGTATTTTCAGGTCTAAAATGAGTTATTCAAAAGAAAGTAAATCCCTTAGAAGCTGTTTGAACTGTTTGTGGAAAATGACTTTCTAGTCTTACAGTATTAGAAAATAAAAATTACTATCTCTAATATTGTATCTCCCACTTTTCTCTCTGAAACAGTCCTTTCAAAGGGTACTTCATAGTGGATCTTGTCAAAACTAAAAGGTCATAACTTTATTCACTATTTATAAGCCCCCACAGTCCTGGCACAGACCTGGGTCAATAGATAATGAAATTTTAAAAACAATCATACTGCATCCATCCTAGCATGTACTTTTTCACACTTTGAAATCTCTGAATTCATGAATGGAAGTGTTTTTGCCTTGTTAGTTGTTCGCCAAATACAGTCTGTCATAGATCTGAGGAAATACAGTAAGGTTGATAATATCTGGCAATAAATCCCCAACGTATCTTGGAATGTGTGACCCAAAGAAGAATTTTAATACAGAATACCAAAAAATGAATAAATTCTGATGAGAATCATGAAGTCATTGTACAGGATTGTCAGCCATATGATCAGTGGTGCAATCATTCCTCAGTGAGCTATGTGCTTGCCCAGTAATGTTTACAATGGTTCTTTTCACCTCTACTTGGATGCACACTTTAATACCCAAGAGACAGGTATAGCTGCTCAAGTAATTAAACAGTTTGTTTCATTTAATGTTTGAGGAGAAAAAAATAAATGCCTGACAGTGTGAAGGTAGAAACTTTAATTACTATTTCAAGAACCACTGCAAATCACTTGTGTGACCATTCTATCTTAATTATACAGCAGAATGAAATGGTACCACTGCCCAAGATGGAATGCTTGCTGTAAAACCTGCCAGAGAAGGAGATGAAATACTGAAGTGAGAACCACATTAATGGATAAAACATTAAGGTGGGACTCCAGAAACCATTTCTGTTTAATGTATCTTCATTATTGTCTCACACAACCAACACTCCTTCAGCTGTAAAATGGACATAATTATGTTTTCAATCTCTGTGAAATAACATGTAAATAAAACAATCAAAATGTATAGCAATTTTTGCTACTTGGAAGGAAAAGTTTATTGCAATACAAATAAAAGGGGAAAACTCAGTATAAATAGCTCAAAATTACTATTTACAATTTGATTCGTGAATTTCTGAAGCTACAAGTTATACTAAGTAAATTTTTTGCAATCAACCAATATTTGTCATTTTAAAGGTTTAATTTTCTACAAATTTGGAGGATTGTGGTTTTTATTACTCTCCTCCTAAAAATTCTGACTTTCCCACCTAATGCACTTGATGAGCTGCTCACAGACCCGTAAAGCAGGTGGCCACCAGATGCAGTGCACCTCTAGGAAATATAATTGGTGCTTGGCAAATTTGTTTAGGCAGGTGGTCTATGAACACAGATGGCCTACTAAGCAAGTTTCATTGTGTTTCTGATTTCAGGAGATACCAGCAAAAAAAAATATATAGGGAAAATATTCAATATGATTTTATTCCAGGGGAGGTGAAATAGAAGGATTATTATGTAAACAATTTTAAAAATCACAAGAATAGATTGTTTGTGGGAGGTGGATTGGACCAGGGATTCAGAGACGTGGATGAGGGTCTTGACTCTGTGACCTCAGGTGAGTTACAAACTAACAAAGCAACTGGTCTTTATCATTTCAGAACTAGAGACAACCCCAGCAATTACTTTGTTCGACTCCTTCATCTTCAAGATGTAAAATCCTAGTCTGAGAGTGAGTACAGGACTTTCTGACAGTCCCACAGCCTGGCAGGGGCATAAACAATGTGGAAACTCACTCCAGAAGTCTTGCCACTGTAGCATACTACCCCTCCTAGCTTGAAAAAAGAATTGACAATTTGAATTATTAATATAGACAGTTGGATGATCTCTGGAATCCCTTCCAGCTCTAAAATTGCATGTTTCCACATTAAAGCATACTAAAGATGTGAGAAGTCTTAAGCACTTCCATAGAAAACAAGCAATGTTAAGCTATTTAACTAAACTAACAATATAGAAAAGTTGAATGTAAATCAAAAACGGAAAAGAAGGCACTATATGTTCTCATATCTCAAACTTCAATGTCAAACTTTAACATTTAACCTAAGGCATTATGTCCAGGATGATGTTTT
The DNA here is from genome assembly GCF_001698545.2 of Rhinopithecus bieti. Classification (NCBI taxonomy): domain Eukaryota; kingdom Metazoa; phylum Chordata; class Mammalia; order Primates; family Cercopithecidae; genus Rhinopithecus; species Rhinopithecus bieti. The sequence continues at coordinate 872,798 of NW_016803625.1, read as the reverse complement.
TTATTTACTATTTCCATTTGCAAAAACTACTCTGTTTCAAACTTCCAGGCATCTGCAATAAAATCACATTAAGCTAAGTAATAAAATGCCATTATTAGAGTGACAAGAATCTTCACTACCTGAAATTATAATGCTTGCTCCCCTACCAATGGGAATGTTGTGAGGATTAATGAGATATTTAGAAAGCATTTTATGCATACAGAGAAAAGAGCCTCATAAATGCAAAGGAGGAATGACAGTAGTTTATCTCGCCTATCAGTGGAGGAAAAGCTGTCTAAACAGATGGACCTGCAGTAGTGCCTTGAAATTGAGAAAACACTACCTATGTTAGAGGATGCTTAAGATAAAAGGCTTCTTGAGGGGGGAAAAAAACTACCTCTGAAGCTACAGGCATTTTAATCTTCAAGCATCTCTTTAGTCCTAGTTTGCCAGAGACTGTGCTGTTTCTTGGGATGTGGGATTTGCAGTGCAAAAACTCAGTTCCCAGAAAAGCAGGACAGTTGGTCACCTATTTGTAGGAGCTGACTCTTAAACAGTTTCTATTTTTTAATATTGCACTGGCAACCTCACTTTTTAATATTTGAACTCAAGCTATGAATTGCTTAATGCATCAAAGTAATGGCATGTTTTAGGAAAATGTATAGGACAAACCATTTAAAGTACAAGAGTGAGTTTAATTCTTCTTTTCCGAGACCAACACTTTGGAGATATCAGGTGAACAAGTAAACTGAAATAACATTTCAGTCCAAATTCTGCCATCTGATGATCACTGATAACTTAACCTCTCAGTGCATCTCTGATCTGCCTAGTATAAGATGCTGACATCAGTCTACAGCATGGATCCCCAATCCCTGGGCCACGGACCAGTATTGGTCTGTGTCCTATTAGGAACTGGGCCACACAGCAGGAAGTGAGCTACAGGCTGTGAGCAAAGTTTCATCTGTATTTACAGCCACTCCCCATCACTCACATTACCGCCTAAACTCTGCCTCCTGTCAGATCAGTGGTGGCATTAGATTCTCATGGAAGCACAAACCCTATGTAAATCGTGCTTGTGAGGGATCTGAGTAGTACACTCCTTATGAGAATCTAATGCCTGGTGATCTGTCACTGTCTCCCTCATCTCCCCAAGATGGGACCATCTAGTTGCAGGAAAACAAACTCAGGGTTCCCACTGATTCTACATTACGGTGAGTTATATAATTATTTCATTGTATTATATTTTACAATGTAATATTAATAAATATAAAGTGCACAATAAATACAATGTGCCTGAATCATCCCCAAAACATCCCTCCCTGCTGCAGTCCATGGAAAAATTGTCTTCCACCAAACCTGTCCCTGGTGCCAAACAACCCAGTATCCCACAATAGTGCTGCTGTGATTTCCCACGGCACCTCTGCTCCTCAAGGTCTGACAACAGGAGGAGCTTTCCAAGGGAGTATAGCTCTTCAAGGTCACCATAAATTGCCCAGTAATGAGGGGGCTCCATTGTTCTCTCTAAGATGTGGCTGGATAGGCCCATTTCCAGAATGTGTCCTATTTGTTGAGCCCTGTTCTCAACACTTTGGAAATGTCAAGGTGATTTTTCTTCTATCAGGGAACTCTTTTTGATCTTCCTCTTTCCTTCTTTTCACTTCTCTTAATTCTCTCCTTTTCTTTCTACAAAACCTTGATGTTTAAATAACTTTGCAAAGACATGTGACAGGTAAGAAGGAAATTAAATATGTTGTTCAATATCTTATTTTAAAAAGCAAAATATTCCTGCCATTGGGAAGTTTCTAATCCTGGGAGTACTAAGGAGAAGGCTTGGGAAAGAAACAGGATACCATAAGGGCTTCACAAAAACAAATGTCATACAACTTAAAGTATAACTCTATTGTGGTAACCTGTGTTAGCATTTATTTTTCTTTCTTTTTTTCAATATAGTATAACATCAAAGAAAGAAATGGCCCAGAGTATTCTTACCCTTTAGCAGATGCCAGGAACACAATGAAACTAAATAGTAGAAATAATGTGTATTTATCCATTATCCTGTGAATAACACTTTTCCTATTATAACACTGTAAAATAAATACACTGTTTTATTAATTCAGATTTGTCAGATCAATTTGAGAAACCACACATTATCAGAAATAGTGGAAATTAGCCTCAAAGTTATACTCCATGGTACCCTTGCTCTGCACCAATTGATCATAAACAGAAAAAATAAATAAATAAAAGGCATTCACCCAGCTACCTGATCCTCATTTTAGCATACTTATTGTCTAAATAGAGTTATAGCTGCTTTCCTGCTTCTAGTCCCCCATTGATTAATGCCTATTTGACTGTGTTGCTATTTTTTTATTTAAATGTTGCTATTTTTTATTGAAATTTCAAGGCATTTTCAGAAAGCACCTTGAAAAACAGCCACTATCTGAAACCATCAAGTCAGGACCCCCAAATTTTCATGGATTTTTTCAGCCCCCTGCACATGGATAATTTTGCACTCTTCCTGATTATTTGATCATATGAAAATTGGCCTTAATGTCTTCCTGCAGATTATAACTGCAACCTGTGATAAAATTACAGCTGGATACATAAAACAATAACCTTTTGAAAACTGAAATAGCAAGTCCATATTTTAACCACGAATATAAGTAAAGAACATGCAGAATATTTTCAACATGTAAATAGGCCGGGCGCGGTGGCTCAAGCCTGTAACCCAGCACTTTGGGAGGAGCCCGAGACAGGCGGATCACGAGATCAGAGATCGAGACCCATCCTGGCTAACAAGGTGAAACCCCGTCTCTACTAAAAATATACCAAAAAACTAGCCAGGCGAGTGGCGGGCGCTCGTAGCCCAGCTACTGGGAGGCTGAGGCAGGAGAAGGCGGTAAACCCCGGGTAGCGGAGCTTGCGTGAGCTCTGAGATCCGGACCACTGCCACTCCAGCCCAGGCGACAGAGCGAGACTCCGTCATCAAAAAAAAAAAAAAAAAAAAAAAAAAAAAAAAAAAACCATTGTAAATAAAAAAATAAAATATACATTTGTAGTGTGAGAATTTCTTTAAAAATAACAATGCTTCAATTTTAGACATCAAAGATATCACAGATAATTTAAGTTTAGCCATTTTTATTTGTAATTCTGTGTTCATAAGAGCTTGGTGCTAACAAGAAGTATTTTGGGGCCACCTACTCTATTCAAGAGAACGACAAAATGAAAAGTCATGCTTGAGAAGCTGACAGCCTAGCAGAAACACAACACAAGGACATGAGCCTTTAGAAGAGCTCTAATCCATGCAAGAATAAACCACAGTGGATCAGAGAAACATGCGGTAGGAATTATAAGAGCTCGAAAAGTGGGTGGATTTCATCCAGAGAGAAAAAGGACAGGAAATTGTGAAGGAGAATCACTTGGCAGGCATAGACTTTAGGGAACAGGTAAAACTTGTGTAAATAAAAGATAAGGCCTTTTTTCTTATTTTCTTTATTATCATTGTCAATAATAACATGATGTCTTACTATTCATTTTGAATGGTAACCATGACAAATCAAAGAACATGATCTCTTAAATACGTTTATCTACTTAACATATTTTCATTAATTAGGTATTGTTGCTGGTTTAGACTCTCTGTGGTCAGATTATGGATTTTTTTCACTTATTAGCTGTGCAGCTCTGAGCATGTGACTTATGTGATTTGTGTCTCAGTTCCTTTAGTTGTAAAATAAGCATAATTTCCATTTCTATTTCATAGGATTTTTATGAAGATTGAGATAAAACATGCCAAAAGCTCATGGTGAGCCTGAAACGTAGTAAGCAATTTATACATATTGGTCATTCTGAACTCTGGCAGGAGGAGCAGCATGAGAAAAAAATCACAGAAGCAATAACTTTAAAACGTGCTTAAATTCAAGTGCTACTTTCAATATTGGACATGAAAATCATAGAGAAATTACTAAGGGTTGTCAACCTGGAAATATGGTTTAAGTCATATGGTGAAAGACCACAGATGCTGAAATAGGGAGCTTGTTTTCAAGGAATTGAAGTGACAAACTACAAATGTAAGCTGTTGCATAAAATAAAGAGGAAAAGCTATGTACTTATTGTAGATGCCTACTAAGAAAGTTATAAAGGCCAGTTAGAACAAGAGAGGACCAGTCAAGCTACAGTGAAGGCTTGCATCTTTATCATTTTGCAACTAACTAAAAATAGGGGCCAAGGAGTTGGAAGATTCAGAAGGGACTTGAAGTTTCAAAGGTAACATTACTATGAGAATGAAGACATTTTATGTAATAACACAAACATAATGGGGAGGGGATTCTGGGATTGGTAAGGGAAGACAGAAGGGGCAGAATGCATTCCAAAATTACAGTTCACCTTCTACGATACACCTTTGGCCTCTTTACTCAGCCAAAACATTCAAGAAAAGAGAAGCTGATGTAGTCTAACAGAGTTGTCTCTACACACAGAGATAGTACAAAATATTGTTAAGTATAGGGAAAATAAAATATAAAATTAAAATATTCCCTTTTAAGAAGTATCAGATATAGTAATAGAATAATTTTATTGTAGTTTTTATTGTAGTTTTATTTAATTGAATTTGATTATATATAGCTATGAAAATAAAATTAACCTTACCTAGGTATTATAAATATGAAATTTTACCACCTTCCTTGTTCTTATCAATGTCAGAGAATTCCAAGAGAATCAGTTAATGAGTATGTGTATTTTATATGTATATACGGTTTTCAATCCTTCTTAGAGGAAAAAATACAGAAACTAAGTATTTTACTTCATTTCAAATACTGTAATTCAAATCCCTCTTGGTAGCTGGGGGTATACTCTTGAGGTTTTAGTTCTTGCAGCTAGTGAGATGTTCCCTTCTGGGCACATTTATTTTCGTCTTTTTTCCCTCTATTCTAGGCTTTTCACAATAGGTATATCAACCAGGCTTCTTTATTGGAAGATACACAAGCAATTCTAGTTTAAGAATCATGTTAAGGATACAAGGTATGTGGCAGAATTGAATAGTCAGTGAACAGGTTCAGGAACTGGGTGGGAATAAAGGTGGTGAAGGGAGGGTGGTAACTAGGCAGCAGAAAGTACATCCCTAATTCTTACTAAAAGAAGAGTCAATCTAGGATCCTGCATTGGGCATCACCACTGAACTCTACTGCTCTGCATACTGCACCATGATCCTAAGTTCTTTTTTTAAATTTATTTCAATAGGTTTTTTGGGGAACAGGTGGTATTTAATTACCTGAATAAGTTCTTTAGTGGTGATTTCTGAGATTTTGGTGCATCATCACCCAAGAAGTGTATAAGGTATCCACGAAGTAGTCTTTTATCCCTCCCCACCCCAATCCTTTCCTTTGAGGCCCAAAGTCCATTGTATCATTCTTGTACCTTTCTGTCCTCATAACTTAGCTCCCAATTATGAGTGAGAACATATGATGTTTGGTTTTTCTTTCCTGAGTTACTTAGAATAATAGTCTTCAATACCGTCCGGGTTGCTGCAATGCTATTATTTCATTCTTTTTATAGTTGAATAGTATTTCATGGTATATACATACCACATTTTCTTTATCCACTCATTGACTGATGGGCACTTGGGCTGGTCCCATATTTTTGCAATTGCAATTGTGCTGCCATAAACATGTGTGTGCAACTATACTTTTCATATAATGACTTCTTTACTTCTGGGTAGATACCAAGGAGTGGGATTGCTGGATCAAATGATAGATCTAGTTTTAGTTCAATAAGGAATCTCCACACTGTTTCCCACAGTGGTTGTACCACTTTACTATCCCACCAAGTGTAAAAGTGTTCCCTTTTCACCACATCCACGCCAACATCTATTTTTTTTTTAATTTTTCTATTATGGCCATTCTTGCCGGAGTGAGATGGTACCCCGTTGTGGTTTTGATTTGCATTTCCCTTATAATCAGTGACATTGAACATTTTTCCATATGCTTGTTAGCCATTTGTATATCTTCTTTTGAGAATTGCCTATTCACATCCTTAGCTCACTTCTTGATGAGATTTTGGGGGGGGTTTGTTAATTTGTTTGAGGTCCTTGTAGATTCTAGATATTAGTCCTTTCTCGATGTATAGATTTTGAAGATTTTCTACAACTTTGTGGGTTGTCTGTTAACTCTACTCATTAATTCTTTTGCAGATGCTTTTTATCTTAATTCAGTCCCATCTATTTACTTTTTTGTTGCATTTGCTTTGAGGTTCTTGGTCCTGAAGTCTTTGCCTAAGCCAATGTCTAGAAGGGATTTTCAGAAGTTATCTTTTGCATGTTTATGGTTTCAGGTCTTAGATTCAAGTCTTTGATCCATCTTGAGTTGATTTTGTTTATGGTGAGAGATGAGGATCCAGTTTCGTTCCTTTACATGTGGCTTGCCAAGTACCCCAGCACCATTTGTTGAATAGTGTGTCCTTTCCCCACTTTATGTTTTGGATTGCTTTGTTGAAGATCAGTTGGATATAAGTATTTGGCTTTATTTCCGGGTTCTCTACTCTGTTCCATTGGTCTATATGCCTATTTTTACACCAGTACCATGTTTTTTTAGTGACTGTAGTACAGTTTGAAGTTGGGTAATGTGATGTCTCTAGATTTGTTCTTTTTGCTTAGTCTCGCTTTGGCTACCTGGGCCCTTTCTTTGGTTCCATATGAATTTTAGGATTGTTTTTTCTAGTTCTGTGAAGAATGATGGTGGTATTTTGAGGGAAACTGCATTAAATTTGTAGATTGCTTTTGGCGTTATGATCATTTTCATAATATTGATTCTACCCATCCATGAGCATGGGATGTGTTTCCATTTTTTTGTGTCACCTATGATTTCTTTCAGCAGGTTTGTAGTTTTCCTTGTAGAGGTCTTTCAACTCCTTAGTTAGGTATAATGAGAGGATGGCACAGCCACATAGGTATCACCTGTATCACCTTAGCTGCTGGCAGCAAAAAAGAAGTTTGAGTCCTTTTTGACCAGTTGCTTTTATGAGTTGGTTTCTACTAGGCTAGTCTTTATGCTAAAATATTAGTCCTAGGATTTTCCATCAATATCTAGGTGAGCATCCACTCCTATCCTAGTTAAAAAATATATATGGAAGTTTGTGTGGAAACACAATCTGGAGACAAGTAGGCACATACTGATTACATACTAGATTCTGAAACCCTTGAAGACAATGACCTGGTTTGCCTATCTTGCCTGGCACTTAGAAGATATTTTATAATCACTATTATTACATGTTTGCATGTATGTAGACATAAATGTACAGATGTAAATATTGACACATAATTTTAATCAACCACACAGTCAATTCAGCAATTTCAAATAGAAAAGCTTAGCATGTCATAATTAAATGACAATATCCTGCTTGTAGTATCCATAAAGTAACACAAATTAAGTATGGACTAAAGTAACCAAAATAATTCTTTTTTTAAATTATACTTTAAGTTCTAGGGTACATGTGCACAACATGCAGACTTGTTATGTATGCATACATGTGCCATGTTGGTGTGCTGCACCCATTAACTCATCATTTACATTAGGTATATCTCCCAAGGCTATCCCTCCCCACTCCCCCCAACCCACGACAGGCCCTGGTGTGTGATGTCCCCCTTCCTGTGTCCAAGTGTTCTTATTGTTCAATTTCCACCTATGAGTGAAAACATGGGGTGTTTGGGTTTTTTGTCTTTGCAATAGTTTGCTGAGAATGATGGATTCCAGCTTCATCCATGTCCCTACAAAGGACATGAACTCATCTTTTTTTATGGCTGCATAGTATTCCATGGTGTATATGTGCCACATTTTTCTTAATCCAGTCTATCATTGATGGACACTTGGGTTGGTTCCAAGTCTTTGCTATTGTGAATAGTGCTGCAGTAAACATATAGCAGCATGATTTATAATCCTTTGGGTACATACCCAGTAATGGGATGGCTGGGTCAAATGGTATTTCTAGTTCTAGATCCTTGAGGAATCGTCACACTGTCTTCCAAAATGGTTGAACTAGTTTACAGTCCCACCAACAGTGTAGAAGTGTTCCTATTTCTCCACATCCTCTCTAGCACCTGTTGTTTCCTGACTTTTTAATCATTGCCATTCTAACTGGTGTGAGATGGTATCTC
>NW_016803625.1:857481-863398 GCF_001698545.2 Rhinopithecus bieti | reverse complement strand
TTTTGGGCTGAGACAATGGGGTTTTCTAAATATACAATCATGCCACCTGCAAACCGGGATGATTTGACTTCTTCTTTTCCTAATTGAATACGCTTTATGTCTTTCTCCTGTCTGATTGCCCTAGCCAGAACTTCCATCACTATGTTGAATAGGAGTGGTGAGAGAGGACATCCCTGTCTTGTGCCAGTTTTCAAAGGGAATGTTTCCAGTCTTTTTTTCCTATTCAGTATGCTCAAATAGCTCTTATTAGTTTGAGACACGTGCCATCAATACCGAATTTATTGAGAGTTTTTAGCGTGAAGGGCTATTGAATTTTGTCAAAGGCCTTTTCTGCATCTATTGAGATAAACATGTGGTTTTTGTCTTTGGTTCTGTTTATATGCTGGATTACGTTTATTGATTTGCATATGTTCAACCAGCCATGGATCCCAGGGATGAAGCCCACTTGATCATGTTGCATAAGCTTTTTGATGTGACGCTGGGTTCGGTTTGCCAGTATTTTATTGAGGATTTTTGCATCGATGTTCATCAGAGATATTGATCTAAAATCCTCTTTTGTTGTGTCCCTGCCAGACTTTGGTATCAGGATGATGTTGGCCTCATAAGATGAGTTAGGGAGGATTCCCTCTTTTTCTGTTGTTTGGAATAGTTTCAGAAGGAATGGTACCAGCTCCTCCTTGGACCTCTGGTAGAATTCAGCCGTGAATCCATCCGGTCCTGGACTTTTTTTGGTTGGTATGCTATTAATTATTGCCTCAATTTGTGAGCCTATTATTGGTCTATGCAGGGATTCAACTTCTCCAAGGAAGAGTCTGTGAAGTATTACTTACTCTAAAATTCGTTCTGTTCAAAATCAAGGTGGTTTACATAACTACCCACCATTGCTGAAAAGAAAGGAATGATATTCATTTCCAGGCAGCTGCAACAGGCATTTTTTGCAAGGTGGGCATGAAGAGAACTTTAACTCATTTGGTTGTGGTGTTGCAAGTATATTGGGAGTATTAATAACAGCATCAGGAGAACTAAAGAAATCACAACATTTTCCAATTATACTTTTTACAGCACCTACTTATAACCATACCTAATAATTTTAAGAAAAAAAAGACATTATAGTCTTTAAAATGTGTAAGCACTGTTTTACATAAAATTATGCTTGTTTATTTACGGTAGGATATTTTTATAGTCCTTAAGACGGTTTAATTCATTATTGGTCTCCTAAAGTAAGACAAACTATTTCATTGTTTCCAAATTTAACAGAAGGATTCTGATGTTTTATTGAACAAAGTTTGGGAAATGTTTCTCTGTACTTTGATGATGAAAGTTTGGGGAACTGCAATGATTCAGAAGTCTATATAATTACCATGTGAACCTTAAAGTAAAATAAATTTTGTATTTCACAATGAACCATATTGAGATAAATGAATGCTTAAAAGAGAAGTGCTCCAGAATGAGATAATAAAAGGAGAGTCTCCACACTACCCATACAGAATGAGGACCAAGACACTTCTCTTACAAATGTCTTTAAGAAAAAGAAATTAAAATAAGGCCAGAAACTTACTGTACAAAGATCTACATAGAAACACAGATTGATTTCAGTGTGTTTGTATATGTAATTTTCAATTTAATAAACAGAAAGTGGATGTTTCTATAGTATGTATTCAGTCTTCTTTTAAAATATTGAGTTAGACCCTCTGGTTTTGCTTAAGTGACTTGGTCACAAATGGGCATATCAACTAATATTAAAATGACCATGAAATTTTTTGTCTAGGAGTGTACAAACCAGGTAACAGCATCAACTATGAAAGGATTCCTGGATGAATCCTTTTCTGTTTGAATGAATTACATGGCACAGTATGATTTAAATGAAAATAAAAATCATTCAAGTGAATTTTGAGTAATCATAGTGAAAAAAAAAAACAGGATGTCAGGTAAAATTTCACTTTTAACAATAGAGAACATGTTTTAAACATATATAAATATTATTGCTAACAACAAAAAAATGGTGAAACCTGAAAATGTCATTTTATCTTAACACAAAACAAATGCTTATTAGGTTTGTATTTGAATATATTTATTTTTTCATTTAATTTTTTTTATTTCAATAGTGTTAAGGAACCATGTGTTCTTTGAGGCTGGGCACTGTATCCCAACACTTTGGGAGGCATAGATGGAAGGATCAGTTTAGCCCAGGAGTTTGAGACCATCCCTGGCAACATAGCGAGACTCCATCTGTACAAAAAATTTAAAACAGGTGGGCCTGGTGACATGTGCCTGTATCCCCAGTTACTTGGGAGGCTATGGTGGGAGGATTGCTTGAGCCTGGGAGGTTGAGGCTGCAGTGGAGCCATGGTCACACCACAGCATGCCAGCCTGTGCAACAGAGTAAGACCCTGTCTCAAGAAAAAAAAAAAAAAAGTGGTTTCTGATTACATGGATAACTTGTATAACAGTGAAATCTGGGCTTCTATTGTACCTATCAAGCAATAGTGTACATTGTACCCAATAGCTAATATTTCATCCCTCACCTCCATTGCATCCTCCTCCTTTCTGAGTTTTCAATGTCCATTTTACCACTCTGTATGCTTCTGCGTACCCACAGCTTAGCTCCCACTGATAAGTGAGAGTATGTGGTATCTGTTTTTTCATTCCTGAGTTACTTCACCTAAGATAATGGCCTCCAATTCCACCCAACTTGTAGCAAAAAAACATTATTTCATTCTTTTATATGGTTACGTAGTATTTATGGTATATATATATGTATACACAGACATATATACACATATATACTACACACACACATATATACATTATATACATATATGTATCAAATTTTCTTTATTCACTTCAATTGATGGGCACTTAGGTTGATTCCATATCTTTGCAGTTGTGAATTGTGCAGTCATAAATATGCATATGTAGGTGTATTTTTGATATAATGAGTTATTTTTCTTTGTGTAGATACCCAGTACTGGGATTACTGGATCAAATGGTAGAACTACATTTAGTTCTTTAAGAAATCTCCATACCACTTTTCCATACTTTATTTCTTTTGTGTGATAATAATTCCAGAAAAGTAGAAGTATGTCTGGTTGAATTACCATGTGCATACAAAATATATTTTGATCAAGAAAGTTCATGGAATAGAGACTTTAAAATTATAAGCATTGTTTCACCATTAAAACAGCTCATTTATGTTTATTTTCTCTATAGTTCTTATGCCATGGTAAAAAAAAAAAGAAAGAAAAGAAAAAAAAGAAAATTAGTGTAGTGATGAAGTTGGGGAAACAATTTTGAATAGCAGCAATATAAGAGAACTTAATAGAGAAAATAAAGTTTAAAATAGCATAAAGAATTTGGTCTTAAGTAGAATAAATAGATGAGGAAAATATGATATAAGGAATTCTTTTATCTGTATTTATTTTTAAAATTCAACCAATGACTGAACCCACAGGGCTTTTATCTGTGGAAAGCATGATTGCAAATATAGTCATTTATATAACCACAGAGAATGAAAGATATGAAAGGAAAATTAAATTTTCAATGAGGCAATTGCCAACCAGTTTACCATTCAAAATAGACTGAACTAGCAGATGCACAAAATATTTTTTATTTCATTTTTGACCTTCAGGAGTCATACTATTTGTTGATAAGACAACACATAGGAAATTGAACAATACCAGTAATAATCACTATAAATCAAACTTTGTGAATATGAAATGCCAGACTTATTGATTTGCTGACCATATAATCAACATTTTATATGTTTTGAAAATTCACAATACATTTTTAGACAGACAATAAAATATTAGAAAGACTCATTTTAATCGAGATATAAATTTGATATCTTTAGAAAGAAAATAACATTAAAATTCTTATTCTATTGAAATGCCTTGTTTTTGTGCCTCTGAGAATCTTAGAAACCTAAGATATTATTCCAAGTTTAAGTAAATTCTATGATATAACATCTAGAACTTCTTAATTTTATGCAACACTATACTGACAGAACATTTAAAACATTATTTAACAAACACATTATAGATATTTATATCCGTGCCAGTTCTTTGATTTTTGATAGCTGTAACTCATTTTATATTTACCACAACCCTGTGAGAAAAATACTACAATTACTCCCAATTTATAGATGAAGAAAATTAGACACACAGAGTTTACATAACTTTCCCACAGACAAACAGCTAGCAGGTAGCAATCTTGAGAACTGATCCAGGCAATTCGGTTCCAGGCTGTTTTATTATTATTATTATTATACTTTAAGTTCTAGGGTACATGTGCACAATGTGCAGGTTTGTTACATATGTATACATGTGCCATGTTGGTGTGCTGCACCCATTAACTCGTCATTTACATTAGGTATATCTCCTAATGCTATCCCTCCCCGCTCCTCCCTCCCCACAATAGGACCTGGTGTGTGATGTTCCCCTTCCTGTTTCCAAGTGATCTCATTGTTCAATTCCCACCTATTAAAAACAGCCTTCTCCCAGGCTGTTTTTAATCATTATGCTTTGGGCTTTACAATGATAAGAGTAAATTTATAATCCACTTTTGATTTTAGAGTTTTGAAATAAATTTAATCAAACATATTTCCATAAGATAACTCACTTGTTTAAAATATATTATCAGTTTTAAATTAAGAAATTATTTATTAAATATTAAAATCTAATTGATAGTTAACATTGTATTTCCAAGCAGTCCTAAGTAGCATGATAAAATATTGTATGTGATTTGGAAACTTGGATTCATATCAATATATTTCCAATTTAGGGAAGTCCAAACCACAAATATACTGAACAAATTTAATCAAATGGGTATCACCATAAGAATCATTTTCCAATCTATAAATGGGAATGTTAAAAAATATAATCTATACAGATCAGACTATGTCAATGAGACAATAATTATATGATTGAAAATATTTTTTAAAATTAATCCATGAATCAGCTAATATGTTTTTTATTATACTTTAAATTCTGGTGTACATGTGCAGAACGTGCAGGTTTGTTACCTAGGTATACACGTGCCATGGTGGTTTGCTGCACCCATTGACCCATCATCTACATTAGGTATTTCTCCTGATGCTAACCTTCCCTTAGGCCCCCAGCCCCCCAACAGGCCCTGGTGTGTGATGTTCCCCTCCCTGTGTCCATGTGTTCTCATTGTTCAACTCCCACTTATGAATGAGAACACGCGGTGTTTGGTTTTCTGTTCTTGTGTTAGTTTGCTGAGAATGATGGTTTCCAGCTTCTTCCATGTCCCTGCAAAGGACATGAACTCATCCTTTTTTGTGGGTGCATAGTATTCCATGGTGTATATGTGCCACGTTTTCTTTATCCCGTCTATCATGAATGGGCATTTGGGTTGGTTCCAAGTCTTTGCTATTGTGAACAATGCCGCGATAAACATACATGTGCATGTGCCTTTATGATAGAATGATTTATAATCCTTTGGGTATATACCTAGTGATAGGATTACTGCATCAAATGGTATTTCTAGTTCTAGAGCCTTATATTAACATCAAATATATGATTCAAATTTGAATAATTCAAATGAAATGTGTGTGGTCTGATACCTATAAGAATAGGTATTTTTATTTCATCAGCTTTCATTCCTCTTCAGACAATCATTGGCATCTGGTTGGAAAATGTTAACAGTCCCTATAAGTGAAGGACCTCTCCCTTCATCACTCCATGGTGCCTCTGTCCTACATTGTCCTCCAGTGGGCAGCTGCAGAAATATAAACTGGCCTAAGAGAGATGAAGTTTATCTGTGGAGGATATGACATCAAGCCAGGGTTACTTGAAATGGAACTGACTGTTCAGGTCATAACTAAAAATGATGGAGAAGATCAGCCTTAAACCAGAAAACAAAATTTTGGAGTGAGCCAGATCAGTAAGGTAAAAAA
>NW_016803625.1:839213-857184 GCF_001698545.2 Rhinopithecus bieti | reverse complement strand
AAAAAAAAAAAAAAAAAAAAAAAGCAGATATAAATCCAGAAAGCCAGAAGCACATTTTGTAAAAGTAGGAAGTACACGAACACTATGGGAAGTCTAAGAACTTATCTTCCTAGTGTTCCTTTTGAATATGTCTGCTGAGTTTGCAGCGGTTTAACAGGATGAATTGCTTACAAATCCACAATTGGATCCTCCTTCCAACCAGGGGTGAGACTAGGGTTCTTTGAGGATTTTTTCTGGGTGAATTTGCTTTTTGTGAGGCATGTTTAGGAACACAGGCGTGGGGTAGTACTTACTGAGTACAGGTGTTTCCAGGCTGTGTTGACCCACACCATCAAATATTGTAAAATGCTATAACTGGCTTGGCAGCTCAGAAAATGGGAACAGAGTTGAAAAAATGATCTGGTTCTTCTTTCCCAATAATCCTGACACGTTAGAAGATATAGGCACAGATTAAAATACTGCAAGTTATGTTCAAGACAGACCGTAGAACACATGGTAAATGTTCATGGGTTTAAGTAAGAAAGGAAAAGAGATGGAGAAAGACTGGACAGAGAGCAGAGGGGCACTGCTCATTGTTAAGCAGCCATACAATGTTTATATTAAAATTCATAAATCAGAAAATATACTCATTTTGGTGCAGATAACACAGAGAACATAAAATTTATATTGTTTTGGCAATATGTTATGAATGGTCCAATCAGATATCAAAATATAAGATTTGTATATTAAAAGATACTTATTCACTTGAAATCTGCCTCTTTTAAGTCTCTTGTCATCTGGATTTACGATTTCTGTCTGTCTTTGAGTCAAACTTTTCCTCATGCTAACTCTCATTATTAGAGTTTTCAATTTTGCTGCTCAAGCTGAATACCCCTTCAAATCCTAGCCTAAATTTCTTAATTTTATCTGTTGATTCATTTATTCAAATATATTTATGAAATGTTGATTTTGATAGGTATTGTGAGTGGTGCTGGAGATTTATGTCCTCACCATTCATATTTCCACTGTTTTAATTCATTACCTCATAATTTTTCAGCTAAATCTTAGCAGTAGCAGCTGTGTTCTGCCTGATTCTAATTATGGTCTTTTCAATCTTGTCTCTTTATTATTCCTAGAGTGATCTTTGTAATACACAAACCTGATTATGTCAAGTCCCTAACACATTCCAATTCTGTAGCATGACACAGAAGACCCATCGTGATATATTCTCTGCTTACTGCTGCAGTCTCATCTTTTGCTACTCCTCAATTACCTCCACCTTCATCTCCTGAGCTACTTGCATCCCAAAAATATGAACTTCTCCTTCTCCACACTGAGCTTCAGCTCACCCTGTCTTCTTTCATTTCTGCATCCCTATACATCATCCTTTGTGTTTTAGGATTCATTTCAGAAGACACCTCCTCTAGGAATCCTTCTCTAACCAAATACTCCCAAAAAGGCTGGTTTAGAAACTCCTTCAATGGGTTTTAATAAACACCTGTGCACACCTTTATCCTAAAGGCCTAATAATTACTATCCTAATAATTACTATCTGTTTCTCTGTTGCATCCCACACATTAACTAAACCGCAATATTTAGGTAGCAGAGAATGTATCTTGTTTGTGCTTGCCATATATATGTATCTCAAAAATTCTGATGAAAGAATTCCTAGAAGAATATTTTATTTGGATAAATATTAAACATCTGAAAAACTTGACAGGCTGAAAATTATACCTGAAAAAAAATTGAAAAGTAACAGCCACAGCTGCTTCTCTGGGCATAACATGAATGTGACAGCAAGTTCCAGTTGGAAAAGAAGTAATTACAGGAAACTTCAGTCCGCGACACCTTGTTTTCTTACAGTTAATGACAGCAAACTGACTAATGTGGGCAAAAGTCAGCATTCAGAAGTAGAAAGATGAAAAACCAGTTAGGAAAGTCCCCACAATGAAGTCCTGACTGAAAATCATGAGTAACTGCATCTAATAAAATAAGAGGACTGTGCCTAAAGAACTAGATAGGGCTGAATAGAAAGCCCTATGGAAAAGTCATATATGAAAAAGACAAGTTAAAAAAAAGTGGGAAAAAGAGTATTATGATATCAATAATTTGCTTTCAAATACTTCAACATAGACTCTCTCTCTCAATCTGTGTGTGTGTGTGTGTGTGTGTGTGTGTGTGTGTGTGTGTCCACAGCCCTAAATCATACTTAAGGGACATTTAGTAAACATAATTGGAAATACATACTCCAAGGGTATGTATGCCTCTAGAGATAGCTTTAACAAGTTATGTAACTAGCATTATGATAATTAATAAAAATTGTATTTACCAATACAATTTGTCTTTCCAATTACCAATAAAATTTGTCTTTTAAAATTTGTTGATTGACTAGAGAAAAAGATAAATGGTTCTAAAAAAGGAAGTGGCTGGTATGTTTCTTCTCTTGAATAAATAATGTATAAAATCTAGTAAGTGTATACACATATATATGTGTATTTGCTTTCCTATTTAGCTATTTAATTTAATCAGTTACATATTGCCATGGACTCATATATAGTTATTTTATAATCTGGGTTATAATACATTATTATATCATTATTTTGTTGCCCAAATTGTTCGGACTTTGACCATTGGAAGCTCTTTCATTTGTCACCTGCATCTCCTTGACATAACCCATTGTTTTGTTTTATGAGCACTTCCTTTTTCTATGACTCTAAAAAATGCTCCAGGCTCACCTTGTGTATTTCCTGCCCCAGTACTAGAATTAGTCATTTCTCCAAGGAACACCGGTTCCTTTAACTGGAGAATACATTAAAAGCCAAGATGTGATTATTAACTGTTTTCATTGCTATTAAAGTGTCATTGCTTCCAGCTGTTATGAGCAGACAGAACCAGGAAATAAATGTACATAATCTCTGTAAACAGACATGTCTATAATTATCTATGTCTCTATCACCATTATCTATATTAACTTAAAACTAGCTCATATTGATACCACTAACGCTAGCTCAATACCACATGGGTCATTCTACCCTTCCCTATTGCTAATTTGAAATTTCCTACTCCGACAGTGAGAGACATAGTTTCCCTTATTTACATTTATTTTATCCTTGATTTTTAAGTGCACTAATATCCATACACTGATGCAAGGATTGTTTGCTATCTGAGTATGCACAGTGAAATCCTATTGCTAAAACAATGTTACATTTCCTTTAGATCTGCATGACATATGCTATTGAAGCACCAAAAGGACAGAGTATCAGAAGTCATCCAGATCACAAAAGTTATATAATCGTTCATGTTTACTTGCCAGTTAGTAGTAGAACATGTGTCAGAGTTTCGTCAAGGTGACAACAGTCACCTTCCCCAACTGTATTATTGGAAACTCGTCATATTTACCCAAGAAGAGTCTAACAGTTGTGCATGTCCAAATTGTCTGTCAGTTTTCAGTATAACATACAATCAAGAAGAAATATAAAATTCGGCCTGGGTTTGCAAGTATATCACTAGTATCAAAGATGATTTCTGAATAAACCTAGATTTATATTTAATAATAAGGTCACATGAAGGGTTTTTTTAGTTTACTTTGAGCATGGAAGAAGACTGGACTTGTCCATATATTTCTTCATTCCAGAGCACTGACCAGCAATGGCTATCACAATAAGAATGAATGACATTGTGATATCTCTCCTCTCCTATTTTGCTTCTGTCTTTATCGAAGAGAATACTCTTCAGATGAGCTGGGGCTGGTGGCTCACTTCTGTAATCCCAGTCCTTTGGGAGGCCAAGGTGGGTGGATCACATGAGGTCAGCAATTTGAGACCAGCCTGGCCAACATGATGAAATCCCATCTCTAATAAAAATACAAAAATAAGCCAGGCACTGTGGCGGGTGCCTGTAATCCTAGCTACTTGGGAAGCTGAGGCAGGAGAATCGCTTGAACTCAGAAGGCGGAGGTTACGGTGAGCCAATATTGCGCCACTGCACTCCAGCCTGTCTCAAAGAGAGAGAGAGAGAGAGAGAGAGAGAGAGAGAGAGAGAATACTCTTCAGATATGAAAGAATATGCTAAACTTAGATAAGAACAAATTAAAGAACAAGATGGTAAAGAGAAACTAAACTATAAACCTCAGTTTTACCAATAAGATTAGACCTCTTAGTCTAAATTAACTACACTCTGGAGTAGTAAGTCAAACTTCAGAGATCTCAGAACTACCAACATCAATATTGGTGCAATAGTAAAAATGTGCTTTCAAGATGTTTAATATAAATGTAGACTAAATGCGTTGTTTTTTGTTTGAATCCAAAACAAACAGGTAAGGATGTGTGGAAGTTATAACATCACATATTCTATTATTCTATGTCAATGTAAAAGAAAACTTTCTAATCATATTGGATGTTCAAAAATGTAAAGAGATACTGAAAAGATAGTGAAAAACTTATCCTTATAATTGTTCCAGTACTTATGAGATGAGAGATAATTGTGGAGAAAGCACCCTTCATCTGGTTGGGACTAGATGGTCTCTAAGCAGACCTCTGGCTTTGAGATACTATCTTCCCTTCAAAATTAGGCCTGGGTATTACAAAATCATGTTTAATTCTACTGCTAATAGGCTAATAAGCTGTTATGTTCCTCTTCTGTAGCTTTTATTTTAACTCTTCTGGCTATAGCACTTTAAATAATAAATTTGAAAAATTCTGTATATATCTTTAGAAAACATGAGCAGCTCAGAGTAGTTGCTAATTCATCATGTTTGAAGTTGAGCATTCTTTTAGAAAAGTTCTCTCTTAGTGATGTTTTATTTAGAATTTAAAGCATGTGTTGGTGTTAATAAGTTCTTAGAAGTAAAGGTATAATGAAACAAAATATTAAAATGGGGCAAATGGCCTCTAACTGTATTTTTTATCATCATCATCATTATTATTATTGTTTTATAGACAGGGTCTTGCTGTATGGAGACAATGCAGCTCTAGCTCACTGTAACCTCAAACTCCTGAGCTCGAGTGATCCTCCACCTTAGCCTACTGAATAGCTAGGATTACAGGCAAGAACTTCCATGATTGGCTAACCTTTTATTTTATTTTGTAGATATGATGCCCTAGCTGGTCTTGAACTCCTGGACTCAGCGACCCTCCTGTCTGTGCCTCCCAGAGTGCTGTGATTATAGACGTGGGCCACCACCACCATGTCTGGCTGGGCCCCTAACTTTAATAGAGCCCCTAACTTAGCTAACGGGCCACTAAGTTTAATAATTAAAATGACATATACATTATGTAATTCAATGAAAAGTATGAATTAGATAACTGGAATTATTTATTGCCTATACCTATATTAGTATGATATTCAGAAAATGAAAAATTCAGTTAAAAGAATTACAATATATCTGATTTGAGATTAAAAAAGAAAATGTTTAAATATACCTATATATTAGAAATGAACTGATAAGGCCCTGCCAAAAAGAAAACTTGTATTTAAATAAAACATATACATAGAAACTTTAAAATAATAGTGTGCTTTTCCCTCTGAAATGAGAGTCACTTACTTAAATCTGTAGGTTTAAATACATGGAATCATGATTTTTTAATATGGTAGGAAGTTAAAATTGCATTGCATTTATTCATTTAGTAAATATTTGTTTCATGCCTATTCAGTATAAGATGTTGATACTGTATTAGTTATTGAAAATTGAAAGAAAACAAGAGAGTCCCTGCCCCTTTAAAGCTTATGTTCAGCAGGAAAAAAACAGCTATTAAACATTTAATTACTTAACTTTTCACTTCATCACAAACAAAGGTATCCAAGATAATATCGAGATTGTTATCAAGGGAAATATCTTGAGACCAAAGAGAGAAGGTGGCAAGAGTCTTTTGTGGAAATGATCACTGAAGGAAACTTATAAACCTAAGAAGGAATTGGTCAGGGAAAAGTAGGCAGACGATGCTTACAAGAAGAGGATAAAACATGGAGAGAGATCCTGAAATATGAAGGATCGTGTGCATTTATGAGACTTAAAATGGTTCATGTTCCTGTGTTGCATAAATGGGGAACAAAGGAACAGTCCTGTTTAATGACCTAGGGATTAGGCAGAGACTAGAGCAGGAATAGAAGCATAATCATATCCTTCCATCTAAAGTTCAACAAGTATAGCTCTTCCAAAGTTTTTGCTATGATAATATTTGAATAAAATATATGCAGTTATAATTTCTTGATTCCTTTTTTGTTTCCATCATGTTTATTAACCATCCAAATCACAGGTGGTGTTGTATGTTTGTTTTTCAAATCTCATGTAAAGAGTTTTGAACTACCTTGAAAGTGAGATACAATGAACTTGAATACAATAAATGAATATAAATAGCCTTTCTATTATATTCCTAATTTTACAGCATAGTAAGTTACTTGCAGATAAATGCAAAAACAATATAGTCTTCTGAAACAATGTCAAAAGGTTAAAAATAAAATCTAGCATATGCAATCAACTGCAGTTTGGATAAATAACGTTCTAATATTAAGCATGTGATGTAATTTAGAAGAGGGAGACAAGGAATGTATTGCATAGTACTGAGACAAAATAAATATATTTCTATGTGAATTTTCTTCAAAATTTTAGAGATGATCTTCCAACTATGAAAATAAAACATTTTTATTCAATACAGGTATTAAAAGTGAATTTTACACTGTTTATTTTAGAATAGACAGTTGAGTCTAGAAAGAACAATTATCTTCTAATAAATTTGTATTGTACAATTTAATAATTATTCATGTTTTTACCTCTCTTTTCCCCTTGCCGTTCACCTGTTGAGAATTACATTGTATATATATGCCATTATATAAGAATAAGAGAGGAAAACAAGCAAACAAACCAAAAATCCTACCTGAAATAAATGTCTTGTTTTGGTCTCTATTCTCAAGGAAAGTATTGATTAAAGAGACTTGGAAATGAATAATGGTAAATAGAAAAAATAATTTCTAGCCAAAAGGGTCCAAAGGTTATCTAGTACAAATTCCCTCCTCTTATAAATAAGAAAACTGAGACTCAGGGAGGTTAAGTGATTTATTCAAGGTTCTCTAACTAGTTATAGCAGTTGATTGATTTCTGGTTTTCTGGTTTCCAGCTCTTCCCAATACACACTGCCCATAATTTGACTTTGCCATGTTATTCTTTTCCCATATAATAAATAAGTGGCAGCATATGGCTGTCCAAACTTCAATAATATTTGAAATAAAATTCATCCAGGATCCTTGTTTATAAGGCATCAACTTTAAAAGAATCAATAAAAGTTATGAAATAATGTGATTCTTCAAAAATAAAGCCAGCAAATCAATAGACCAAGATGTAAATGTAAAGAATCTTAACTCTGCTTTCATTTAATCTTTATGTACTCCTTCAAATGGATAACCTTGGTGTTAAAAGTAAATGAATCAATTTTGCTACATTTTATACCCTAGGGTGTCAGTAAATATGAGGGGATATGGGTTTGGCGGGTCTTGGCTAGTTGTCTATCAAAAAAGTCAATAAACATATTGGTATAACCTAATTGTCCTATAAAGGGACACAGTTTCGTATTCATTTACTAAATCTATCCATTAAGAGAAATTAAACAATACAACTCATGGGGCAGTGGGGGGATAGCAACAGGGGTAGTGAGTTCTAGAAGTTCTAAAATTATCTTCTTACACATTGTGAGGATGGATTCATTTTATTTTTCTATAAGTCAAATAGGCCCGTGAATAGGTAGATTAAAGACAGATGAAATGAAAGGAAAAGTATTCCCGAATCATTGATTTATAAAACTGTCTTTTAGCACTGAATAACTAAGAAATTTCTTCAGCTTCTGCTACACTTATTCAACTTGAAATGTTTGACAAAGTAAAGGGGCTTCACTTTAATTGACTTAGTAAAATTATTAACAATATTTGTCAAAACAGCAAATTTCATAGAGGCCATTTTCAAAAAGAAAAGCTTGGTTTGGCTGAGCTATGACATCAAAATGAATGAAGGAAAAAATAGAACTAATTTATAATTTTTCTCATGAAGTATGTGTACTGTTATTTCCAGGCACTTTTCTACTATAAACTTCTCTCTTATAATTTTATCTCCGACCCTAGGCAAGAACCTCTGGTTCTTGTACTTGCAATGAAAAAGAGAAGCAGCTCTGTCTCAGTCTATCCATAGCCCAAGAAAAAGTTTAGCTATTCCCAGACTATTAACTTTTTGCTTGGCTTTTGAAATGATGACAAATTCATTTAATTCTATATATTATCTAGTTCCTAACTATTGCACTTTGATTTGTAGTGCTCTCTGAATTCTGTGTCCTTCTTAGATTTCCATGGTTTGCGAAAATACCGACTCCTAAAACATACATATGTGTGTAGATATATACACACACACACACATTTTAGAGATAGGGTCTTGTTATGTTGCCCAAGCCAGAGTGCACTGGCTATTTACAGATACAATAATAGCATATTATAACCTTGAGCTCCTGGGCTTAAAGGATCCTTCTGTCTAAGCCTCCTGAGGAGGTGGGACTACAGGTACACACCACTATATCTGGCTCCAACCCAATATTTTGGTTTGCTTTATTTATCCTGGTTTTGTATTCTTCTTCTGCCTCTGAGATCTATCTCTACTCACAGGGCCTGTGTATGCAGAAGTTCTCTTGACATAAGAATTTAACATAATAATCAAACAAAATTTAAATGTTTGGTCACAGTTCTTTTTTAGATAAAATACTCAACATGTACGTTTTCAAGATCTTGTGGATTGTTATTTTAAATGTAATGAATTATTCATAGTTAATCCAAATAAAATAATATTTCAATGCTCATGTGAATAGTTTGAGTAATTTGGAGCCAATCAAACTTACCTTAAATGTCAAAAGTTTTGGAGACCATACTATTGTTTAATATTAATTGTAGGGTAAAAGAAGAAAGAGAGTGGACTTCCCAGCCCCACTCCTGTCAGGATGTCGGGACTGTATCAGGAACCCCGCCCGAGAGCCCCACCAGGGGGACTCTGTCGGCCTCCTTTGCCAGAGGCCAACAGACCTCTCCCTACCCACCTACTTCCCTGAAGCTAGGTGACCAAAATAAATTTGCAGTTTTGCTCCTACCCTTGCCTACCCGCTGGTTCTTTTGTACCCGCTCGGCTGGTCTTAGAAAAACAAATCAGTTGGTGCTGAACCTGGGAGGAGACCCATCCTCAGGCCTCTAAGGGTTGAGGAACCTCCTCCTGCTCCCACGCAGCAGACGGACCAGGACCTGAGACCCGCTTCCCTCACTCTCACGGCCTCTCTGGGGTAAGTGCCCTTGTCTCCTCTTTACCTCCCTCGGCCAGAAATCCTGCGCAGGTCCGGGGTCCATTTGGAGCCACCAAGTGGCTCGGGAGACCCGTTCAGGACGGAGACGTCCGCCTGAAGGTAATCTCCACTTTGGCTCCATGAGCCTCCAGTCTGTCTCTGCTGGTTCCAAAGGACGCTTTGAAGCCAGGCAGAGATCCACTTCCATTTCCATTGGGTCCATTGTGTAAGTAAAGAGGAAACAAATGGGAAACCCCCAGTCCAAATTTCCAAAGAGCACCCCCTTAGGGTGCCTCCTAGCCAATTTAAAAACCTTACAGCTTGAACAAGACCTTAGGAGGAAGCGGTTAATTTTCCTTTCCACTGTGGCGTGATCGACCTCAGCAATTTCTGCCAGCGGCTAGGCAAGTGGTCTGAAATTAATTACGTACAAGGCTTTTGGGCCTTAAGCTCTCGTCCCTATACTCCTCCTTCTCTCCCCGCTCTCTCCACCCCCTCCCTTCCTGCCCAGACTCCTCCTCCTCCCCCCATCCAGACTCCTCCTTCCTCCTCCTTATCTACTAGTAATCCACTCGGTCCCGTGCCTCCTTCGGGGCCCCCAACTGGCTGTCTTGAGTCCCCTATCTCTGCCCACACCCTCCTACAGTGTTAGCACCTTTGCGAGAGGTGGCTGGGGCGGAGGGGGTAGTCAGAGTACATGTCCCTTTTTCATTGGCCGATCTTTCCAAAATTGAGAAGCGTTTAGGTGATTTCTCAGCTAATCCTACCATATACATAAAGGAATTTAGATACCTTTGTCAGGCCTATGACTTAACTTGGCATAACCTCCAGGTTATCCTAACCCCTACCCTAAACTGACTGAGGTTCTAACCCAGTATACCCGGTTAGATCCGGCCTCCCCCACAGGGGCCACCATTTTGGCGTCTTATTTCATTTCTCAATCAGCTCCTGACATTCGTAAAAAACTTCAAAAGGTAGAGGATGGTCCTCAGACACCAATACAAGACCTGGTTAAATTAGCCTTTAAGGTCTATAACTCCAGAGAGGAGACGGCAGGCTCGCCTCAAACAGAAGTTACAGCTCCTAGCAGCGGCTTTACAGCCCAGTCGTAACCCCAGGCCAGAGAGTACACACTCCGCAGACTCCAAGGCTACGAAAGGAGCCTGCTATAAGTGCGGCAAGGCAGGACACTACGCCAACAGGTGTCCTCAAGGTCCCCGAGCCCCAACCAGCCTTGCTATAAGTGCAAGGCATCAGGACATTGGGCCAGTGAATGTCCTAACCCTCATCCACCAGCAACCCCCTGCCCTGCTTGCCAGCAGGGAGGACACTGGAAGTCTGATTGCCCCACCCTGAGAACAGGTGCTGCGTCTCCACGTGACCCCCTTTCCCAGGATCCTGGGAGCTCCTTCCAGCTCCTACATCTGGACGATGACAACTGAAGGTGCCGAGACTCGGGGACCCCCCATCACCCTCGCCGAGCCGCGGGTAACTCTCCTGGTAGCGGGTAAGACAATTAATTTTTTAATCAACAGTGGGGCTACCTATTCTGTTTTGCCGTCCTTCTCTGGACCTAGCCTTCCATCCAATATCTCTGTAGTAGGAGTAAGCGGAAAGCCATCCACTCCACAAAAAACTCCACTCCTTAATTGCTGCCTGGCCAACAACTACTTTGCGCACTCGTTCCTCATTCCCAGCTAAAAAGGGCCCCTACCGAAAGCAATCAGTGGAAATCAGTTTGGCTTTCCCCTACTCGCCTCAAACTTACTAAATTTTCTTAACTATCTCATACTCCTCAGCCTTGCCAGGACTATCCTTCTGGGTTTTGCCCATATTCCAACAAATGCTTCCATTCCTCATTCCTATACTAATACTGTGCCTTATTTTATGTTTTGTCCCCATTTTGATCAAATTTCTCCGTGCCAAGATTCCGTACGTCCAAATGCCAACCATGGTCCCCGACCTTAATGACGCCTCTTAACAGCAGGAAGTAGCCAGACAGACCACGGCGCCCCTTTATCACTATTATCAATGAAAGGTTGGACTGTTTGGATGAACGGAGGCAAGATGGTGCATTTCCGGGTTCTTCTTCACCAACTTTTCCCGCACGCACGAAAATGCAGCCGGCAACCTGGGAAGGTGCAGACCAACCGGGCATGTGCCAGGTGACGTCAATCCGAAGAGACCAAGATTTACCTGGTCGCACCTGCGGAATGCCCCCCGACACGCCCGTGCCCCACCTATTGCCCTCCCACTCCTAGAAAAGCCACTCCCTGCAGAGCGCCACGCGGACTTCCCAGCCCCACTCCTGTCGGGATGTCGGGACTGTATCAGGAACTCCGTCCGAGAGCTCTACAGGGTGACTCTGCCGGCCTTCTTTGCCGGAGGCCGACAGACCTCTCCCCCACACCTTAGGTGACCAAAAATAAATTTGCAGTTTTGCTCCAAAAAAGAAAAAAAAAAGAAAAAGAAAAAAAGAGAGGCCAGGCACAGTGGCTGACCCCTATAATCCCAGTACTTTGGGAGGCTGAGGGGGGAGATTGCCTGAGCTCAGGAGTTCAAGACCAGCCTGGACAACATGGTGAAACCCTATCTGTACTAAAATACAAAAAATTAACCAGGTGTGGCGACATGTGCCTGTAATCCCAGCTACTCGGGAGGCTGAAGCAGGAGAATTGCTTGAACCCAGGAGGCAGAGGTTACAGTGAGCTGATGTGCCACTGCACTCAGCCTGGGTGACAGATGATATGGTTTGGCTGTGTCCCCACCCAAATCTCACCTCAAATTGTAATATTATCCGTATGTCTAGAATGGGGCCAGATGGCGATAACTGAATCGTGGGGGCAGTTTCCCTCATACTGTTCTCATGGTAGTGAATAAGTTTCACAAGATCTAATGGTTTTACAAATGGGAGTTCACCTCCACAAATTATCCTGCCTGCTGCCACGTAAGACAAGACTTTGCTCCTAATTGTCTTCCACCATGATTGTAATGCCTCCCCAGTCATGTGGAACTGTTAGTCAATTAAACCTCTTTTCTTTATAAATTACCCTGTCTTGGGTATATCTTTACAGTAAACTGATACCAGGAGTGGGGTGCTGCTGTAAAGATACCCATAAATGTGGAAGTGTCTTGGAACTGGGTAACAGACAAAAGTTGGAACAGTTTGGAGGGCTTAGAAGAAGATAAGAAAATGTGTGAAAGTTTGGAACTTCCTAAAGATTTGTTGAATGGCTTTGACCAAAATTCTGATAGCTATATGGACAATAAGGTCAAGGCTGAGGTGGTCTCAGATGGAGATGAAGAACTTGTTTGGAACTGAACTGGTGGCATTTTGTCCCTACCCTAGAGATTTGTGGAACTTTGAACTTTAGAGAGATGATTTTGGTATCTGAGGGGAGAGATTTCTAGGTGACGAAGCACTCAAGAGGAAGTAGAGCATAGGTGTTTGGAAAATTTTCAGCCTAATGATACAATAGAAATGAAAAACCCATTTTCTGGGGAGAAATTCAAGATGGCTACAGAAATTTCCATAAGTAACAAAGACCCAAATGTTAATATCCAAGACAATGAGGGAAATGTCTCCAAGGCATGTCAAAGGTCTTCAAGGCAGCCCCTCCCATCACAGGCCTGGAAGCCTAGGAGGAAAAAATGGTTTCATGAGCTGAGTCCAAAGTCTTGCTGCTTTGTGCGGTCTCAGGACTTGGTGCTTTGCATCCCAACCATGGCTAAAAGGGGCCAATCTAAAGCTCAGGCCATTGCTTCAGAGGGTGCAAGCCCCAAGCCTTGGCAGCTTCCACATGATGTTGGGCCTGTGGATGTACAGAAGTCAACAATTGAGGTTTGGGAACTTCTGCCTAGATTTCAGAGGATGTATGGAAACGTCTGGATGTTTAGGCAGAAGTTTGCTGCAAAGCCAGAGAACCTCTGCTAAGGCAGTGCAGAAAGAAAATGTGGGGTCAGAGCCCCCACAGAGAGTCCCCACTGGGCTGCTGCCTAGTGGAGCTATGAGAAGAGGGCCATCATCCTCCAGACCCCAAAATGGTAGATCCACTAACAGCTTGCACATTGCTCCTGGAAAAGCTGCAGACACTCAATGCCAGTCCATGAAAGCAGTTGGGAAGGGGGGTGTACCCTGCAAAGCCACAGAGGCAGAGTTGCCCAAGGCCATGAGAGCCAATATCTTGCATCAGCACAACCTGGATGTGAGACATGGAATCAAAAGTGATGATTCTGTAGCTTTAAGATTTAACTGCCTCTCTAGATTTCAGACTTGCATGGGGTCTGCAGCATCTTTGTTTTGTCAAATTTCTCCTATTCGGGATGGGTGTATTTACTCAATGCCTGTACCCCTTTGTACCCAGGAAGTAACTAACTTGCTTTTGATTTTACAGGCTCATAGATGGAAGGGACTTGCCTTGTCTCAGATGAGACTTTAGACTATGAACTTTTGAGTTAATGCTCAAGTGAGTTAAGACTTTCAGGGGCTGTTGGGAAGGCCTGACTGGTTTTGAAATGTGAAGACATGAGATTTGGGAGAGGCCATAAGCGGAATGATATGTTTTGGCTCTGCGTCCCCACCCAAATCTCATCTTGAATTGTAATAATCTCCACATGTCAAGAGCAGGGCCATATGAAGATAATTGAATAATGCTGTTATTTTTCCACATACTGTTCTTGTGGCAGTGAGAAAGTCTTATGAGATATGATGGTTTTATACATGGGAGTTCCCCTGCATGAGTTTTCTTGCCTGCCACCATGTAAGACATGACTTTGCTCCTAGTATGTCTTCCAGCATGATTGTGAGGCCTCCCTAGTCATGTAGAACTGTGAGTCAATTAAGCCTCTTTCTTTTATAAATTACCCAGTCTTAAATATGTCTTTATTAACAGCATGAGAACAGATTAATATAATATCTATGTTTTCAAGATCTTGTGGGTTGCTATGTAAAACAGGACAAATTCTTCCTAGTCAATGTTTTGAGTGCTACTTATCTTTTGAGTATTGCATGAATCTAATATGATATCTCACTTCTCATTGGGGCTTAAAAATTATTTTTTCGATGAAAATTTCCAGAGTATTTGCAAATTGATTTACAAATGAGGAAACTAAACATAATTTAAGTAGCTTACTCCAGGTCACATATGAAGTGAGTGAAAGAGCTCAAATTAGAAATTGATTATTTGATGACTTCAAGGCTGATACATTTAGCAATTACACTGTTTGTCCTAAGAAGCACGAACTTCACTCTCCTAAAACTATTAAAAAGAAAATAAATTTTGTGGATGACTTCTAGTAAGAGCTTTAAATAAATAGTCTTCATTTTACCTTTAAAAGGAGTATACCTGAGATGGTTAATTTTATGTGACTGCTTTAGTGGATCAATGAGTACTCAGGTTAAACATTGTTTCTGCATATGTTTATGAGGATTTCTGGGTGTGTCCATGACAGTTTCTGGATAAGGCTAACATTTTTATTGGCCGACTCCAATATAGATTTTCCACCCCAAGGTGGAGTGGAATAAAACATCTGAATAAAAAGACAAAGTAAGGAGAAATTTGACCTTTTTTGTTCCTGCCTCACTGCTTGAGCTGAAGTATCTCATCTCCTTTCCTCCTCAAACTGGGATTTTTATCCTTGGCTCTCCTGATTCTCAGGCCATCTGACTTGGACAGAATTATGCCCACCTGCAATTCTGCAGCTTGCAGACAGCAGATCAGTTTGTGGGACTTCTCAACCACCACAATCACATGAGCCAATTATTCAACTGTATATACAGTAAGTCCTTGCTTATCATCATCCATGAGTTCTTGGAAACTGTGACTTCGTAAACAAAAAATAGAATTCTAAGTCCCCAAAACATCTGAATGGACCCTCCTCTTAGCCAAGGACATTCCAAAGTTAAACTGAAAAACTAGTTCAGACCGTGGTGGAAAGTGGGAGTCGGACATGCCTCATTAACATTAACATCAACACAGAACTTAAGACTGATAGAACAGACTCAGACTCTCTAAGTCTGATAAGAAACATTTATATTATATTCTCTCTGAAGCCTGCTACCTGGAGGCTTCATCTGCATGATGAAACCTTGGTCTCCACAACCTCTTATTGTAACCTAGACATTCCTTTCTACTGATTCCAGGTCTTTAGATAATAACTCTTTCAACCAATTGCCAATCAGAAAATCTTTAAATCTAACTACCTGGAAGCCCCTGACCCACTACTTCAAATTGTACTGCCTTTCCAAACTGAACCAATGTACATCTTACTGGTATTGATTGATGTCTTTAAGGTACATTTGTACCTTAAAATGTACAAAACCAAGTTGTGCCCCAATTACCTTTGGCACATGTCATCAGGACTTGCTGAGGCTGTGTGACAGGTGCGTCCTTAACCTTGGCAAAAATAACTAAATTAGTTGAGACTTATCTCAGATGTGTTTCCATTCACAACTTTAAGCAAAACAATGTATAATGAAACCAATTTTACCATAAGCTAATTGATATAAAGAAGAGTAAAGTTCCTATGGCATATTTCTAGTCACAAAAACAGCACCAAATTTCTAAATAAAGACCTAAAACACTTCTAATAGTAAATAATGAAGTAAATGGGCGCTATATAGACATTTAAGGGAGATTAATTTTTAAAAACAAGATAATTATTTACCCAATGTTTGGTGAATCTGTGATTGATCGTTGTTATAGTGTTGGTGGGTTAAATCAAGGGACAAATATTTGCAAAGTGAAAATTATCAGGAGCACTTCTTACCACCACACTGTTCAAAAACCAAGAATCACAAATAGAGTGGGGTTGCTAAGCACTGTGTTCATTTGTATGATGATCATATACTTCACAAATTTTTATTTTACAATGATTTATATTCATTCACTCATTTTCTAACATGCTTATTCCAGTTCAGGGTCGTAAGCGGCCCATGCCTCTCCTGGCAACTCAAATCTCAGGGCAGAAACCAGCCCTGGACAGGACACTATCCCATTGCAGGGCATCCTCACCTACATAGCCAGCTTCACACTGGGACCATCTAGACATACCAATTCACAAGGAAATGAAAGTACCCAGAGAAAACCCACACAGACATGGAAAGTCACGCAAATTCCACATAGAAGATAGAAGCCCCTGCCAGAAATTAATTTTTTTCTCATCAACATGATAAAAATCAATGTTTACTGAAACAATGTTATTTGAGGACCTGTTATATATCCTAATGACTCTGTTTCTCTGGAAAGCCCTGACTAATACAATGCCTAAGTAAAGAAAAAGCAGTTGTTTTCATTAACTGCTGGTATGGGTGTAAATTGGTACAAACAGTTTGGGAAGCAGTTTGGTAGTTTTGCTAAAGCTAAACATGTTTGTACCCTGTTACCACCGATTCTTCTGCTGGATATATACACAAGAGAAATGTCTACATGCTCACTAAAAAGCATACATATGCACATTAATACCAGTTTTATTTATAATAGCCTAAAGCTCAAAGCAGACCAAAAGTTCATAAAGTATAAAATTGATTGGGATAAAAAAGGATAGTTGATTAATGGGTATAAATATATGGTTGATAGAAATAAGACCTAGTGTTAGATAGATTAGCAGGATACCTGTAGTTTACAATATCCTTTATATACTTCAAAATAACTATAAGAGAATAATTCAAATGCTCTACAATAAAGAAAAGACAAATATTTACAGTGATAGATATCCCAAGTACACTGATTTTATCTTCACAAACTACATGAATGTGTTAAATTACCACATGTGCCCTGAAACTATATACATCCATTATGCATCAACGAAAAGATTAAAATGGATAATAGATTTTGGGAGAGTCATATGACAAAATGCTATCCAGCAACAGAAAAAGGATAACTATGTATTTTTAGACATAAAATTGAGTAAAGACCTTTGATACAAAATAGTACACTGCATGGTTCCATAATGTTCAAAACCAGAAAAAGCTGAACTCTGACGATTGTGGTGAGAAAAGAAAGTTCCTTTGAGATAGCAGTAATGACTGAGAGGGTCAAGGGGACTAAAAGGCTGGAAAGATTCATTGATCTGGGTGTTGGTTAGACTGTCATATGCATTCATAAATACTCACTGTATAATTAAGATGTTAGTATCTGGAAACTATATTTCAATTTTAAAATAATTATAGGATGAGATAAAAATATTTTTATTGAAAGGTTATAACAATCTAAACAATATATAATTTGTCATATTGAATTGATTCTAACTTTCCTGTAGGTCATGATTAAAATGACTATGACTTTCTTCCAAAACACAGGGTGTCAAGGAAGAATTAGTTACAAATTGGAGATGAGAAAATTGCACCATTTGACAAAAATTAGCAGGGCATGGTGGCGGGCATCTGTAATCCTAGCTACTCAGGAGGCTGAGGCAGGAGAATCACTTGAACCTGGGAGGTGGAGGTTGCAGTGAGCCGAGATCATGCCATTGCACTCCAGCCTGGGTGACAAGAGCGAAACTCTGTCTCAAAAAAAAAAAAAAAAAAAAAAAAAAAAAAAAAAAAAAAAGGCACCATTTTTTGGAGAAAAAAAGGAAATATTGATAATCCTTACAGTATACATAAAATAATTCAAAGTGAGAAAAATGTTAAGTATAGTAAAGGCACAAAAAAAGGTGATTTTTCTGATTTAGTTGAGTATTCTATGTTTACA